>NC_142694.1:51782099-52086765 GCF_029641045.1 Salvia hispanica
CTTTTGAGGGGCATGAGTTTTAATACATTGTAAAATAAGAGAGAGAAAAAAAAAATGATTCATGTATTGTTTGTGAAAAATAAGTCCAATCTCATTAGAGTGGGAAATTTCATAAAATATAGTAGTGCGTTATTTTAAGAGACATATTAAAATGAATACAGTAGAAATAGTTTTTATTTTTAAGGAATGAAGTGAGTATATACTTTCACCAAATCTAACTCGAAAGTCATGTTCGAAAAAAAAGGTATATGAGGTTTACCAAATTGAATCAAGTTGTCCAACAAAAACAAATAAAAAATCTAAAACCCAAACTATGAAAATAAATCCTTATCCAAAAAATCAAAATTGAAAAAAAAATATTTGGAAAACTTATATTCGAATTATAGTCTCATTTTTCTGTAGTCTTATTGAAGATCATAGAGCTACTAAATCAAATTAAGGATGTCAAGAATTGTCATACAATACTCTACATAGTGCTGAAGTGTGGGCCAACCAAAGTCCCGTCACATGACGAGATTTTAATACTCCCTACGTTTTCTAAAATAGGAACTTAGAACTGAAACATGATTTAATGTAAAATTGTTAAATAAGTTAGAGAAAGGAAAATAAAAATGAATGAAGTACTAGTAATGTATTGTGATTATTTTGAGAAGGAATAGGCACAGATTAATTTGGTTACCGAATCGAAATGTAAAATGTGGATTACTAGTACTACTCCCTACGTCTCATAATAAATGTCATATTTGGAGATAATACAAGATTTTAAGAGATGTTATTTTATGTGATAAGTGGTGACAGAAAATATAATTTTATAATTGATGTGAGAGAAAACAATTTCTAAAAGAATAAATGTAACATCTTTTATAGGACAAACTAAAAAAAAAAAAAACCTAAATAAAAGAAAAAAAGTGTGACATAGACGATGGGATGAGGGACCATTAGATAATGAATATAAAAAGAAGTATAATTATACGCGAAAATCCTTAAATTGGAGTTGGGAAAAATAATTTGTTCGGATTTTCAACAGTTTTCGTACCGCTGAAGCATTGAACCCACAAAGCAAAGCACCATAGATTCTCTATTGAATCAAGCACTCCAACGCTTTCGATCAACTAATTTTTTTATCGCCCCCAACATCACATCGATTTTAATCAGTTGGAAGCAATCGAATCAATTTCGGTGAATCAGCAGCGCATGGATGATCAGGTGGTGCGGCGTGTATTCCAAGAAGGTGGTCGTGATTTCTATCAACAGCAGCCTTCCACTTCTTCTTCATCATCATCCATTCTCCAGTCCCTCCCTCTACACGTGGTAGGTTCTCCCTCTTTGGATTTGCGCAGTTCATTTTCTTCAGTGGCAGTTGTTGAATTGGTTAAAAGAAGCCTAATTTGAGAAATTTTGGAGTAGTTAAGGAAAATTGGTATGCTGGATTATAAGTCTGTTGTGTTGATGTAAGAAGCTAGCCGGTTGATTATCGTATTGTGGAAAACTGAAGTTGTGCTATGATCAAGTCATATGCATCTTTCTCGATTGGTTCTGCTGTATTTATGGCGATCTTGATGCCTTTATTCACTTTAATTTATGATCCACAGTCTACATTTGAAGTTCTGAATTGGTAGAATGTTTATGCTTTACTTTTGTATCCTTTGTTTTGTTCACTTGTCATTTTAGTATCGTATATGAAATTTTGTAATATTTGCAGTCATTTGATCATGGGTACTACTTGTTGGTGAGATCTATTCAAGAACTGAGGTCAAAGAAAGATGGATTAGTGACTGTGGGAATTGGTGGTCCAATTGGATCAGGAAAATCAAGGTCCTCTTACATGATTTATGTAATTTCAATGTTAATATTTATTGTTGCTTCTAGAGTTTACTCTCACACTATCTGTTCTTATTATGAATTTTATGGTTATTGAAGTTTGGCTGAAAAGGTAGCATCTGTAATTGGTTGCACTGTTATCTCTATGGAGAACTATCGCACAGGGGTTGATGATGGCAATGATTTAGATTCTATTGATTTTGAACTCCTTGTCCGGAATCTCGAGGTATGTATTTTCCTTACCAACATTGTCATGTAGGTAAGCAAATCTTCATTAATTTGGTTAGGAATGCATTGAATGACTATTGAAATGCTTAAATAGTACTCCCTCGGTCCCATAATAGATGTCACACTTTCCTTTTTAGTTTGTCCTACAAAAGATGTCACATTTTCTTTTTTGGAAAAAGCTCTCTCTCACATTAATATAAATATACTATTTTCTCTCCACGTAACACATAAAACAACATCACCTAAAATCTCGTGCCAATCCCCAAGTGTGCCATTTATTATGGGACGGAGGGAGTACTACTCTAGTAGTTTAAAAAGCCAAAAGCTTGGGCAGGACATTTAAAATGTCCTTGGTTATGCTTTTACATCTACTAAGTGAACATAGTAACAATTCATTTCGAATAATTTTTACTCCCTCCGTCCCCAAAGAGTATGAACTTTGGTTTTGGCATGAGTTTTAATGCATTATTGGTAAAGTAAGAGAGAGATAAATAAATTTTTTTTTATGTATTGTTAGTGGAGAATGGGTCCCACCTCATTAGAGAGAAGAGAGTTTCCAAAATTGAATGTTCATACTCTTTGGGGATGGATGAAAAAGGAAATAGTGTATACCCTTCAGGGATGGAGGGAGTATAACATAAAGAAAAATAGGAAGCTGATTATGGAGAAAACTTGATACTATTTGGATGTTGTAAAATAGCTTATAAGAGATCATATATTTGTAGCTCCTGATTACACGAACAATGATTTTTACAAGAGGCTTCTTTTACACAAATTAAAATGTGAGAAAAGTTCAGAATTTTGATTTTGGAAACGAACCCCTTTTGATTTATGTATGAAGCGTGACTTGGTGTTCGTAAGAGTAAGGAATAGGCCCCAGTGCCAAGTATGTGCCCTACCAAAGAAGCACTGATCACCACTGCATCGTTCCATTTTATGCTGTCCCCATCCTGGCTGCCAATGGTCGCTCCTTGAATGCCATTAAAGTACTCGAAACCTATATTTTGTGCTTTGATTTAAGGATGTGTGTTTTTTCAGTAAAATATAATGGATGTTTAGGAATAGTATTAACTTTAATGCTGTGGTTTAATTGTTATAGGACTTGGTAAATGGCCGTGATACATTGATCCCAATATTTGATTTTCAAGGAAGAAGACAAGTTGGATCAAATACCATAAAAAGTATTTCATCTGGTGTGGTAGGTCGGCTTGTAGCTACTCTTTTGCTGAACTTGTATATAAGCTCACTGAATTGTTTCTCCTTCTCATGGTTGCAGATTATAGTAGATGGCACTTATGCCCTTCATGCAAGACTACGCTCTTTGCTAGATATACGTGTTGCTGTGGTAACCATAATCTACTCTGTATCAAATTATCGAATTGAGCATATTCATTTACCCGTCCAGAACCTGTTTTTGTATGATAACGTGTACTCTAGTCATAATACATATTTCTATGAATTTAATTTTCTATATGCTTGGCGAAATAGGTTGGTGGTGTTCATTTTAGTTTGCTTTCCAAAGTTCAATATGATATTGGTGAGTCTTGTTCGCTGGATTACCTCATCGACAGCATTTTTCCTCTCTTCACTAAGCATATTGAGCCAGACCTCCATCATGCACAGGTTGGTATATGGAATCCTTGTATAGTTTATTATTATCTCATTTTTTCTTATTTCTGATTGGATTTATTTTTTCTGTAGATCAGAATTAACAACAGTTTTGTTTCGTCATTTAGAGAGCCAATTTACAAGCTTAAATGTAAAAGTGAGGTATGTTGATTTGTGATCTACTGTCAACTAAGGAGAAGTCCTTGTAAGTTGGAAAAGATTCTCTACCATGCTTGATTTTGCAGAAGAAAAAATGTTTTATGTGTAGAATCTAAAATCTTGGTATTGCAATTTATGATCTCAGTAATATTATATCTTCAATTACCTAACTATTAGCTTGGAAACCGGAATTCATTGTTGCAACAGTCTCGATATGATGCCCTCATTTTTCAAGGAAAGGAAGCACAAGTTGACAAGTAAGTTGTTCAGTCGAGATTTCTGGTCTTGATGTTTACAATGGTCAATTGCCATTTCAGTTGCTACTTTCTTTATGTTATTAGAATCTGAGCTTGTGGATTTTTGCTTCAAGTTGTATCGAGATGTACTTGAGACCACCTCGTGCAAGTGAAGAAGCAAGAATAAATGATTGGATCAAGGTACGGCAGTCTGGTATTAAGTATTATCTGTCCCTGGGTGATCAGAGGATTGTTGATAAGAATTACATCATCCGGCCAAGAGCTGAATTTGAGGTAAACCATTTTTGTATTAAAGATTGTACTTACATTCTCTATAGCTGAAAATAAGTTTTGTTTAAACTTTCAGATACTACTTTTGAAGCAACTCCCTTGCACTGAATATGATTCTGTTTTCACCAAATTATGTTTCCAAAAAATATAAAGAGTTGTTGACTCTGAAAAAAGAACATTATTTTTACTGGTATGAGCAAAGTAGGGAGATTCTTATGAAGTATGGAACTATAGTTTGCTATTACAATCTTTGCTTTTGGGAGAAAATACGTTGCAATAAGTTGTTCCTGCAATCAAAGGGCAACACACGTTGCAATAGATTGCTATTGCAGTTGTACAGCTATTGCACTGCATACTCATATATATATTGCTCAGTTATTCGATGCTTGCTGTCTTATGTTCTTTTTTTCAGACTTAGGTTTTCCTTTTTTTTTTTCTCTTGAGTTTTTTTTTTCTTTCTCATTGTCAGTAAACTTTTAAGTACACCATTCACATCAGTTTAGCAATATACATTTGAAAGTAAGCAGAAGTGGTCTGAGTTTATGCCATGACCTGGTTAGCTGCTAATCGTATTGATTTCTCACTTGCATGAATATGCACCAAGTTTTTCCATTCCATCCAAGTTCATAATCTTTAGCTTTTCTAGTATTCTGCAACTTTAGAGAATAAAAAAATTGTTCCCTACGCCCTACGGTTATTCTTTATGTAACTGCAGCATTGAATGTGTTAAACAAGAGTTCATCCAGAAATGAGATTTTCATGTATATATGTATAAAAGATTGTCTTATCAGTTATTGAATGCAGTGACCTTCTACTGGTAACTTGAGAGATTGATGTTGCTCATTGCTTGCTCTTTTAATTTTATTTGTCATTACTCTCCACTATAAATAAATAAAAAAGCCAGGGCCCAGCAGATTTGTGATACTCCATATTTTATGTACCCATTGGCATTCTTGCTAGAATTTGTATCTAACCAATTACCCAGTAGCGTTTCTGTGGAGGACTAAAGTCTCTAACTTATCCTTTGGACACTGTATCAGGTTGGGCGGATGACACTGGGAGGTTTGCTGGCTTTGGGATATACAGTGGTAGTGAGTTATAAAAGGGCATCAACTTCGGCTGTTGATGGTAATCTTTCAGTTTCAATGGAAACAATTGACACTTTAGGAGAGACCTATATGGTTCTCAGGGGCACAAGTAGAAAGGTGCGAACTCTTCTATTTTTTTCCAAGTCCCATAAGAATCTTACTGCATTTCTAAAACTGTAATCTGAGACAACTGCATTTTCAAGTCCCTTAATTTTCTTGACTCTAGCAGTACGAAATCTGGACTCTATACCACTCCTTAACTTTGGACCATTTCTTTCTTGCTGTTGGTTGGAACAATTCCCTCAAATCTTGTGCAAGTTCATGGGCTAACCATTGATGTTGATGTTGTCGTTTGGAATTTCCATGGATTGAGTGTCCTCAAATCTCTGACACTTTATGATACAATTGATCATCACTGTGATAATTCTCTTGGTGCTATTTGCTCTTCTTCTAGCTGTGACTCCTAGTACAAGTCACATAAATGTATTTCAAATGAAAATAAGAAATACTTTATTAATAAAAAAAAGTCTCTTAAACAATGATCTGTTTTTTCTGAACTCTACTAGCCCTCTTACTTCTCTTGTTGGAAACAATAGTTTTTCGAGTTCATTTGGTGGAAGCAATACTTCCATAACACCAGGAGGTCAAGTCCAGTTTCTCTTGCTTTACCTATCCATGTCTTTCTAGTTTGGTCCTTGTAATGCTATCGGTAACTATTACATCTGGCTACACGGATCGCCTTCTTTGCAAAAAAAATGAGGGTCGGGTGTACAACCCACAACTTCGAATTCCTCCTTAACTTCCGGGACATAAATAACTACATTTCTTCCCCATTAGTAAAGTCTCATCTGTGTTTTTGGAATTGTCCAGCAACTTTTGCTTATAAGTTGGTATACAACTTGCTAAAGGTGCTGTTTAAATCCATCCTCCCAGCAACATCATAGGATATACAGCAATTTCATGGGTCTGGACAAGCCCTGCAATGCTTATTCGAAGTCTGGGCGTGTTCTGACCATCTAAACAAGCAGCCACAGACCAATGACCAGGAAACCAGGTTTTGCATTAAGTAGATCCGTACTCACCAGGTCAAGCACAGTGCTAATTTCAATCTTGCAAAACTTAATTATGCTCTGCAACTTAAAACTAAAATACATATATAAATTAATTGACAAAAAAAAAAAAAATAGATTGGTTAGGATACCTAACATTCTGACATCGTTTTTTTCTGCTCCCCGAGATTAAGCGCAAAGCCTTCCTTTAAGTTTCATTGAAAATGTAATCACACGATGAAGGGTGCTCGATATTGCTTGTTTAGATGGTTAGAACACCCCCAGCCTTTGGATTAAGCATGTCATGGTGCATCCACACGTGTGAAATGGCTGATATCCTATGATGAGGACAAGAGGAAGGATTCCAACAGAACCCTTTTCAGCAAGTCTTATATGTCCACTTTTAGCTGATGATGTTGTATCTCCGTTATATCTTCTGTAGCTCTTCCCAATCTTTGGAATTTGTTGTCCATGTCAGCTACTGCTGATTATGGCCTCATCATTTTAGATGTAACACTATTTTACGAATATTCACTTTTTTATTCTTTTTTCAAATATACATAACATATTAAATGGCAGGATCCAAAATTACTGTTGAGTTCTTTAATGACCAGAAAATTTATGGATTTGAACTAATGTTGATGTGGTCTATATCTTTTGTAGATAGTTGGGATGGAATCATCAAGGATAGGTATAACTGGACCTTGGATCACTAAATCATATCTCGAGATGATACTAGAGAGACAAGGTTGGAACTTCTGTATGCATGAATGTACATACACATGGACTTATTGCATACAGACACGTTGCATGTGTATACCCAGCTTATTTCTCTTGTTTGTACCTTCTTTCTTTTATAGTACTCCCTCGTCCCTTATAATTTGTCACCATTTGACCCGGCATGGGTTTTAAGAAATGTAATAGAAAGAGGGTTAAAAAAATTTAGTGGCATGTGGGTCCTACTTTTTTATATATTAGTTTTATAATAAAATGTGAGTGGGAATAAGTTAGTGGAATGTAGGGTCCAGTACCAAAAATGGTAAAAGTGAAAGTGACAAATTTTCGGGGACAGAGGGAATACTATTTATTAAAAAAATGTCAATAATTTGCTCATGCAAATGTCAATTTTTGATGGTTTGAGGTCATGATTAGCTATTCTCCTGAGTAATTCAAAAATTAATGTGGTAACTGTGAGGATTTAAAAATGGTGGAGGAGTGGTTCTTAGTTGCAATGGTTCCACAACTTAGAGGGTTTTCTCCAAAGAAAAGTGAGAGAGTGGGGAAGAAGAAGAAGAGAGAAGGAAAGAAATTGATTTTAATGATTACTTGGTGGACCAGCTAGTGGCTCAATGTGGAAACCTCTGAATTTTTTTGGCATTCTCAGTGTCATTAAATCAAACTTATGTGATCTTCAGATATAGTTCTATCTAATAGATGTATCAAAATTGCAGCGGTTCCACGGCTTAATACACCTCCACCTTTGTCTACAACTTCTGCCACCACTCAAGAGCAAAAGATTGCAGCTCCTAAGCCACTTCGCATTTCTCCTAATCTAGTCAACCACATCGAAGATTTACCTCAGCCGTGGACTCGTTCACCTACCAAGTCTAAAATGGAACCTGTTTTAGCGACATGGCATTTTATCACACCAGATCCTCTCCTATCTGATGGATCTTCTGCCACTGGTATGCATTTTTTGCTAATATTATGCGTAGATATGTCTGCAAAAGTTAATTCAAAGCTGGGTAGAAACTTCTTATTGTATCCTTAAGGCTCGATCCTTCTCACAAAATAATTACAGGTCCTCATTCTTCGGCGGATGCCCAGCTACTTGCCCCAATGCCCGACTCATATGATTTAGATAGAGGACTGCTTCTAGCTGTACAAGCAATACAAGTAATCTCTCACTTCTTCCACTATCTACAGTTTAAAGTTATTATATGCCATACTCTCATACTCTGTCATGTGGGCTCATATTTCAGGCGTTGTTGGAGAATAAGGGACCTCCAGTGATAGTAGGAATTGGTAAGATAAACGCTTTATCATAATCTTTCTAATGGCAAATTATGTAGTTATATATACTTCTTAAAGCAATTAATTACAATACTGAAATTAGTTGAAACAAAGATGGCTATACAGTACTCTAGGCAGATAGCTACCTGAACTTCGGAGAAAAACCAGCAAAGATTGTATCACTGTCAGTGGAATATGGACTTCATCCTTTGAAACAAGATTAATTTTTTTCATAAGCAAATGGTGTACTGGAGAAATTCTTATAAGAATGATCTGATTAAAAAGTCGATGCATGAAAATGGATGTGTAAGTTTGAAGCCACTTTGTTGTTATGCTAAACCCAATAATGGCAGGGGATTTGGATAAGAGATTTTTTTTGGATATGTTCTATATTAGATCTTTATTTAGTATATAATGAATAATCTAGAAATAATTTGTGATGAAAAAGAAATGCTGGGTTAGAGAAGAAACTGGTGGAATTCTTAAAAGGGTTAGGACAGTAGATGGCATTTTTGAAAATGGTATGAGAAAACTGTTCAAGATATAGGATAATAGGAGGGGTCTACAAATTGTCCAGTTCTTTTTGCTCCAAAAGTGCAGAATTGGTATGTCATTGCTGCATTTTTGTAGTTTCGTTATGCCATATTTTCTTACTAATCCATCCCATTTCATGTGACACATTTTTTTTTTCGCACGTATTTTCCTTTACTTTAACTACTTTATTATGATTTTCCCAAAACATGTGCAAAAAAGAAATGTGTCACATGAAATGGGACGGAGGGAGGGAGTATTAGTTTGTCAATGATACTATTATATGTCTAAAGCATGTATGTTTGCAATTTCTGTTGAAGAGCTATAACCATTGTGCATCAGAGTGTTATATACTATGCGGCAATGCTTCTTTTTTTTTTTTCAAAATCTGCATTCTGTTCTTATTTAAGGCCTTCCATACCATATCATTTCTATAAAAGTATAAATACAGTAGTTTGACATTTGGCATGGTAGAAATGGACCCTTACCCCCTTCAAATGCCTTATAAGAGGGGAGGGAAACTTATATAGAAGAGACAAGGTCATTACCAAGTAGATATAGGACAAGAATTAGGGGTCTCAAGATGCGCTACACGTGTGGGCCGAAACGATTATTGGACTTTCATACGTGAACCAAAGAAATCCATCATTGAATTGGGCCTGTTTTAATAGTATGTAGAAATGAGCCACTCACCCCCTTAGTGTAGAAATGGACAAATAAACAGGGGTCTCCACAGCTTAAATTCCTTATTTAACCATTTTTGCACCCTTGTTTCAGGCGGTCCCAGTGGATCAGGAAAAACGAGTTTGGCTCGTAAGATGGCAAACATAGTTGGTTGTGAAGTCATCTCACTTGAGAGCTACTATAAATCTGAACAAATGAAGGATTTTAAGTACGATGACTTCAGCTCTCTTGATCTGGCTTTACTGTCAAAAGTATGCATCTTTAATATGCTTTTTAGTTTTCCTGACTATTTATGTTTTGAACGTATATAAGAATATTATCTATTGTAGAGCTGCCCATATGGTAAGATAGTGAGGAGTAGCTGTATGAGTTATTTGGAACTTACAGTAAACTTACTCGTGCAGAAATGGAACCTCCCCGCCTCATTGGTTTCTTACTTTATTGAAGCCATCATAATTCATAAAACAATTTAAACCATGGGTTTCGGTTTGGAATTAGTTTGGTAAATGTTTGAACACCCATGGTATTTGGTGTCTTTTTAATGGTTAATAAGCTTGCTATGGTTTGTGAGGGAGTGGCGAGTATACAGGCTTAATTTTGTGAATTCTCAAGGCTTCTCATTAATGCCACCGTAGGAGCATGGATGGAAATTCTCTTTTAGATATTAGTTTGATACTCATGTGCAAAGCTAAACACACTTTTGTATGACCACTGTGGAAATTGTGCAGTACTGAAGCAGTTGTAGTGGGGAAGAAATAGCACAAATATTCATCTGTCTTCAAAGTTCATATACAGATTTTCAATTGTTCTGCATCAACACTGTAGTGTAGGATGTCAAAAATTGTCATCATGAGAAGTCTGTATTTGGATGGAGAAAATTATCAGATCCATGTTAGTTTGGATTTATCCTCGCTTGTTTCAAGAATCTGTTTTCTTGCTTTGAGTAACCATTCGCCTATCTGGCAATTGCAGAACATTGACGATGTAAAGCATAGCAGAAGAACAAAGGTGCCTGTATTTGATTTGGAGACTGGTTCTCGAAGTGGTCTCAAAGAGCTCGAAGTATCTGAAGATTGTGCTGTGGTAAAACTTGAGTTTCTCTGCTACCATTTTCTATTGGAAAAATGTATTCACTTGTTGGTTTTTCTTTGCTCTGCCTCTTAGTAGTTTAAAATTAACACTTAAAAAGCCCACGGGAATGGGGACCGTAGCACTTTGGGAACACAACAGATTCCTTTATCACCTAATTGCCTTTTGTCCCCACATTGCCAAATTAGTTGAGTGGGGTTACTAGAAGAGTCCATTAAGATATATATGAACCACTCGATGATAAAGGATAGTACTAGTAGTGGAGACTTTTTAAACTGAAACTGGAAAGATGACTAAGAATGTTATGCTGGATGACAGTGAAATATATACAATGAGATGATTTCTTTGCTTCCATACCTGACCTCTCTTGTCTTCTAAAGGAACTATTTTTTTGTGTACTAGATAATTTTTGAAGGTGTCTACGCTTTGCATCCTGATATCAGAAAGCATCTTGACTTATGGATTGCTGTTGTAAGTATGATAAGGATCTCCTCAATCGAACCTCATTAACTTCTTTAGCTGAAATATGATTCCCATATCATAAAACAGGTCGGAGGGGTGCATTCGCATCTGATTTCTCGGGTTCAGCGAGACAAAAAACGAGTCGGATGCTTCGTGTCCCAAGATGAAATTATGATGACTGTGTTTCCAATGTTCCAGCAGCATATCGAACCACATCTTGTTGAAGCTCATGTTAGTTCTTCACTGGAGTTCAATTTTTGATTCTTGAAAAGATTGCATGATCACTATTCAAGTATATTGTTTTGAATTTCATGATACTTGAGGTTGAGGATCAGTATTTTCAGTTTACAAGATGCTGTATGTGCCAAAATGGGTTCTTAATCGTTTTGGAGAATCTTCTTGACTTTGGACTATTTTACTTATTTTGTATATGTACATTATTGAGTACAAATTTTGTTTCCTTATGTCAATAAAGATCTTGGGTTGCTAAAGGGAAATGCGATTAGAAGTTTCAGTGATGCACTAGTTTTTATTGTGATATGGAAGCTTTCTATCTGCAGCTGAAGATCAGAAATGACTTTGACCCAGTGCTATCACCTGAGAGCTCATTGTTTGTGTTGAAAAGTAACAAGCAAGTAAGTTTTTTCTTACTTCTCTTGAATTGTAATTCATATTTGTTTAATGGACTATTACTTTGCAGGTTGCTTATCAAGATATTCTAAAAATTCTGGATGCAACTAAGATATGCAGTTCAGTTCAGAACTTCATTGACATTTATCTACGGCTGTCTGGAATACCTGCCAATGGTCAGTTGACAGAGAGTGATTGTATAAGAGTCCGGATATGTGAGGGTAGATTCGCCCTGCTTATTCGAGAGGTTTGCTTTTATACTGAGCCCGTTTGTTTCTTTCCTAGCAGCTTGTGCATGTTGTTTTATATCTATATGTCATTTGGACGTTAATTTTCACTTCCTCCTTTCTGTAGCCTATTACAGAAGGTGACTTTATTATTCAGCCAAAAGTGGATTTTGATATCAGCATAAATACAGTAGCGGGTCTTCTTAATCTTGGGTATGTCTGATTGTGCTTCTTATTCTCTTCCTTAACATATGATCATTTTGAGATCTTCTTTGTAAATTTGAATGATATTCAGCTTTTCTAAGATCATTTGATATTCTTTGCATCCACGAAAAAATTGTCAATTCATTTTTCGGCCTATCCACAAATATTGTCACTTTCCATTTATTGTAGTGGGTACGGTCTACAAAACTCACCACTTCCCTACAGATTTGTTATTTTTATGATACTTCTTTAATTGGTGTAAGCTATTAGGTGATCTTAAAACACAAAAGTTATCTTTCATCACATGAAGTTTGTCAAGATGCCGTGTAACAAGACAGATGATGCTCTGAGCTGTTTTTTGATACCACATTCCTCTTTCTAATGATCCATGCTATATCTCTGTGATTCAGGTATCAAGCTGTGGCATATATTGAGGCTTCTGCCTATATTTACCAAGACGGAAAGGTTTGCTTCTTTTCGTGCATTGTTCACCTCAATTAGTTCCCCAAACACCACTCAATTGGATGTCCATAAAACTATTGGGTGAATTACTTTGACATAATACCTTTTGCATTTATTCTTTGACTAGCTAAACGCTATGTGTGATGCATGTAAAAGTAATGCATTTTAGGTAATGCACTCACAAATAGATTAATCTTATAAAAATTTGAAAATATTTAGATTAAACCATTTTCATTTTATATCAAAATAAATAATGTGTATATAAATTACTAAAATCCTTAGAAATGAAAATAAGTTGGATAAGTATATCAAAATTTGTATGCATTAAACATCTATTTTTTGGTTTAAAAAAGGGTTATGGTATATTTGTATTGAGCTTTCTGGTACTTATATTCTGATGTCCTGTTAGAGATTTTCTGCAACTGTTCTCCAATTAAGAATAATAATGTGTCTATATGTGTGAGCTTTTTTCTTATATTTTTACGTAACTTGCCTCTTTTTCTTTACCTGAAAAGCCAAATTTAAATAACATGGATTATAAATCCAACGAACATTAAAATTCCAAAATACACCTTGAACTAAATCGAATTTCTAGTCTTTTTATTATCAGATGAACTAAATTTCATAATGATAAGTCAGCAGCCAGGACTTGGACAATTTCTTCAACTCATAAGCCAGGACTGGATCCTAACATAGGAGGATTTTAATTTTCATCATAGCCATCAGCATCATGTGCTTCGCACTTGATTTGCATCTCCAGAAGACTTTATTCTCATTGAACTGACTACTTATTAAAAACTATCATCTTTTTTAATTTGCTCGTACTTCTTTCTGTTTTTTCAGATTCTTATTGAAATGGATCATCTCCAAGATGTTCCAAATCCTTATCTTCAAATCAAGGCGGTAAACAAAGAAACAGTAGTAGCTGCTGGTTCAACTCTTAAGTTGGATGGTTCATATACCACAAAGGTAGCGGTTGCTTTTACATATACCCTGTTCTACCACTATAGATTGATGCATTTAATAAGTTGGCAGTGGGTGAAATCTTTTCCTGGTTTGGCCAGTTCACTTTCTTTCTTTTTATCTCAGAGTTATCTAGAGATAATTCTGGAAAGTTTACCTGCTGTGGAAAGGAGTTCTAGGGGAATTCATTCTCAGCAAGCTGCAAGATTGCAAGAACTTGTTGAATATATATTGTCTCAGGTATCCTCTTTCATTTGAGGGGTGGTAGGTTGAGCTGCATGCTAAAATGTAAATATTGAAGCTTTATGTAGATGCAATCTGGGCTTTAGATGTCTCTTGAAATACAACTTAACTAATAATCACCCACTACCTTATGCAGCCGTAACTAAAAGCCTCTGCTTTTCAAACATAGTAGTTGCCACACCCACAAAAGATGATATGCATGGTTATTATAGAAAACTATCTTACCTCTAAGATTATGTATTAGACAAATAATGGATAGCGAACATGGTTTCTAAACTTCAAACAAACCTAGGGTATCTTTTGAACCTGACATTTTCACCTTGTGCGGCATCAATCACGCAAACCAGCCACCCCACATCATCGCCACAGTGTATAATAATACAGTGAGTTAATGTGAATCTGCAAGCAAGGAACAACCTTAGTATGCCTCGGCACTAGCCTTCAAGGGTTTAACAGTAGGCTTCTTCTGTTTTGTAACTATCAGTTTTTTGACTAAACTTTCTGTTCTCTTTAGTCAATTGTTGCTTACAATCAAGTTCAGGCAAATATCTTCCTAAATTATTAGTAATTGATTTTGATGACATAATGTCTCATGTTTGACTTCATAATAATGTCTTGAAGTGTCTATAATTGGTTTCACGGGTTTTGTACTTCTGAGGATCTTGCATTTACTTTTCGTTTGTTTTTAATTATATAATGGTGAAAAACACGAGCATCATGCGTAATTGTCAATTTTTGGTTGTGAGAATCAAGCAAGTTAGGGGTAAATATCACATGAAAAATTTATAGTCTCATGTTCTGGTATATTCTTATGGTGCTGAGCAGGGTAGCCGTTCTTCCTCAGAATCGTCACAAAGTAGGGGTGCTTCTCCACTAGAAGGCGTTATTGAAGACATGCAGTCGAGAATTAAACGTCTTGAAAGATTGCATGCAATTAACACTGTATATACTCTGTGTTCTACTTAATTGATACTCTTGCACCTGTCATGTGTACATTAACGTACTAGTACTTTATACTGCAGGTGCTTTGGACGTTTCTAATGTCTGCGTTTCTCGGGTATTCGCTCTACCAAAGGAAGCGACAATGATAGCGCAGAAGAACACATATTCCAGCCATGCTAGGTTCACTTATAAGGGCCATTCACAGTTCCGAATTTCCCCTCCACAGCTGAAAAGCTTTCGCAGTAATAAACTAATAATTGATACTTCTAACCCTCAAAAATGAAGGGCATGAATTTTATTATTGCTATACATATTTTTCCCTCTATAGGAAATGAATTGGACAAAGCCTACAGTAAACAGTTGGGGAAGGTTCTGTAAACAAACACGATAATATTTCACCCCTCTAACAGTGAAGAGACCATTCATTTGTGAATAATCTGATTTTCTTGGCAGCGTGTGAATACTGTGCTTCATTAAATGAGAAAAAATGTAGAACGCCTCGATTTGTTTTAAGAAATTGCTATGCAAAAGATGCCGTAAAACAAATTTTAAAAACTGATTTCCACAAAACTAGATAAGTTTGCTTGGTCAGCAACAGGTTACAAAATGCTCATCAAAAGAAACTAATTATATGATAATCCATCCACTGGTAAACGTAGCAAAACTGGGTTAAACATAACAATGGTACATTCACTCATTCTACTACATACAAAAAGTATCCCGATTTTTGATATGAATTTGTAAAAACACAAAAGAAGCAAATAGTATGTAAATCCGGAATCTGTCTTCCCCCATCAACAAATGGTGGCTTAGCGATTTATGTATTTAAGTTGCTCCAGAGATAAATATCCACTGTCTTTGGCATAATATAGTGCTACCGCTAGTAAAATGAAGAATAGAATGATCCATAAGTTTATGCCTGCAAATTATAAGAAATGATAAGCAGGTATAAAAAATAAAATATCAAGAAACTGATAAATCAAATAACTGTCTTCACACTTCATACTATCTACTTGTGGAGAAGCTGATGCATGATACAAGTATAAACCGTAGAAGTTGTGATTGTATTCCAATGCTTGAATTCATTGACTGAAGAATTTGTTAGATGGCCTAGTTACAGTTCAAACAATATAATTTCCTAGAAAAAAATTTAGCCTATCATAGATCCAGACTTGTATGCTTAAACAGAGTTGAGCAATACGTAATATCTAAGGATATATGATAGTAATATATCGTTTATGCATTGCGATCAGCTATTTAAGCAAACTAATAATGGTGACTCCAGTAATAGATAATCTTAGTATGTCAAACATATAAGAGGAGAAGAGTACATACCACCACCTTTCTTCACATCCTTGATCAATGTCACCCTTGAACTTGAATCTAGGGATGCAGACACAAGAGCCCTGTCAACAAAATAAATCAGTACTAATTTATAGTTGTATACTAAGATTGCAAAACTAACAAAATGTTACAACGAGATGTACAAGACTTGATAACCTTGAATCTGGTGCGAATGCTAATGCGGTTACAAGGCCTAGATGAGCTTTCTTGGTAACAGTTTGTACCCGCATGTTAGCAGAACTTATAATCAGAATGTCCCCTTGAATTGTTCCTCTGCATTATTATCAGTTGGAGACGCCAAAGTCAAACAACAGGATCCATGACTATGCTAACTAATAGTAGCACCTTAAAATGTTATCACTATTTTAAGAATCTTTATCAGATTTTATAATGATGAGAGTGCATCATTCTTCGTCTTCTAAATCTTAAAAACAGTTTATTTTCATGAATGAGAGAAGACAAGGCCATGCCAATCATCATATTCTTACATAGCAAGGAGCTTCCCATCAGGTGATACATTAAAAGCAGAAATTGGATCCCGGGAGACATATGCTGAACTTATCCTTTTCCACGAAGTTGGGTTCCACTTTACGATACTACCACCTTTATCTATTTAGCAAGACATGGTAAGCACTAAATTAACATGTCCTTTTTCATAGATACATGAATGTACTAGAAGATACAAACCTCGCACTGTCGTTGTATACAGAACCTGATCTGTGTCAGTACTGCGTGAAAACCGACAAAAACCAAAAATCTCACCCTGCAGTTGAGCAAATTTAAGTGGTCTTATATAGAAAACAGACACATCCATTTTTGTTTGTGGCTGAAAGCACTGAGTTTATATCGACAGTGCATTCTAGTCTCTACAAAGGAGTTGTGGCAGGAAGAGAAAGAACAGACAAACCAATTATGTTATAATGAGAAGAAACTTGCCCAAACAAAGGCCCATCACCAAATGATCTTGTGGAGGAAAATGTTCTCCTCTACTTTCTATCCACATACACAACCAAATATATCCACTATTCCTAGTACACCAATATGCTTTAACTGCCCGTGTTCTGTTTTTCTCAATCAATATTTTCTTCTGAAGCAGCCAACCATTGCTCAAAATGTTTGGGATTCTTTGCAATAAAATTACAGCAAGCTAAACATTTTTGTTATTTAGCAGAATATATAATTAGCCATGCCCAAACATTTTGAGAATGCCCTTACATTTTCCTTTGGTAGAGAAGCTCTAGATGATGATGATTCAACATCCCAAATCCTTCCTGGGCCACTACCACCAACAGAGGCAAGAAACTTTCCATCAGGGCTGCATCGAACAACCAAAGTATCAGAAACAAAATCTCTACTTTTTAGGTAACAACCTGCTTCCTATTATTCAGCCACAAAATGTGCTATATGATGCAATTTACAGAGAACCTGAAATCTAAATCTTTCACGGAAGAATGACCAGTAGCCTCACTGAGAAGAGTTTCCATGGTTGGCCACTTGAAAACCTTTAATTTACCATCCTGTATTGCACAAGTGTCAGATAATAAGAACATACATGCAGTTCTATTTTTTAAATGATTCTACAATGCCAAAAAATATTAAACCTGCTAGTATGCGCAGAGGCTTCAAATTCACTGTGTCATTGACTATGTTAAACATGAATGGGTGTACAATCCATTCAATCACATGCGATAATCTCATCCAGACAATAATGCCAGATAAAATTACAGTGACAGGGAAAAAACAAAAGAAAAAAAGAAGTCCAGCTGTGCTGAATGAAATCTTATTCAAAACAAAAAAAAAAGGCCAGCCTTGTGACCAAGGAAGCAGTAACTAGATCATCATTAGTGTCTTACATAGTCCATAGATATATAGATCTTGTTTCAAGCCACCTTTTTATCGGACTTTAAAAAAGGAAATCCATCTTAAATTTTGCAGGCTCTGGATAGTACTAATATTGATTGGACTTTGTGGATATGTACTCCAATAAAGATCAATTGTTGAGAGGTAGCAACTCTTTCAAAAACCATATCACATACTTCCATCCTTAAGGTTAAACAATGTTTCTTTTCCACTTTAATATTGTTAGCAATTTTTCTTTTTAAGTCTTAATCACATTCATGAAACTATGGTGATAATTCTTTACCTCATCGCCAGCAGCAAGTAAAGTTCCCTCACTGTTAAAGGTCAGCGCTAATTGTTGTACAACATCTTCCTCTTCCAAAGGCTCAAGTAATTTCTCTGATGATTTCAAACTTAAACTTTGGTCATCCGTGCTCCTCTCCGAATCCCATTCAAACAATCTGAGAGATGAACCAATGAATGTAAACTCATTAAAAGTCTCAACAATAATTCATGGAAAAGCGAAGAAGTGATGTAAAAAACTTTGCAATTTTGCATTTGAATCCAAAGCACCGACATAAGCGTTAGTACTTCATTAGCATAAAAGAGATTGAACATACTTGCAGTTTTTTGGAAATGAACAAATAACGCCATCTCCTCCGGGATGAACAGCAATTCTGTAGGGAAGATCACTACCAGTTCCAAGTTTTGCCACCTTAAACAATACACATGGTGAAACAAAGGAATATCAAACTCAAGAAAACAACATAATTAACACTTTTAAATCTTTCTCCTTTATTGCATACGATACAATCATGAGAATAGGGCATCATCTAGCCTACCCACAATGCACGAGAGTAAAATCTACTGTTTTCAGCAATTGCAGATAAAACCCCCTTGGTTTTTCATAGTTCCATCTTACAAAAGGATCAGATCGAAAAAATTGTGCCAGAAAATAAATCTGTAAAGGAAGAGCTCGAATTACTAGAAACATATGTGAACGAAGGAATCACGATTCGAGGAATATTAAATTGAAATGGCGAAATGTCTGACCGGCTGATCAGAGAGGGAGCTGGAATCGGGATCAAAGGCGGAGAGGAGGAGGGCATTTGGTATCCCGCTGTGGCCGTCCCCGCCGCCTCCGGCTAGGAAAACGAGTGGTTTGGAAGGAGTTTGGGAATCTGATTTAGCTGGAAGGGCGGAAGATGGGACCCAGGCGGCGCCGTAGAGAGGGACTCCATATTTCTTGGAGCTCAATTCATGGTCGGTTTCTTTGCCCTTTCCCATGGTTTCTTTGCTCTGTACAGATTTTCCACAATTAAGTCCTGCTTCTATTTATCTATTCAATTCCCACCCCCTTTTCTCACCATCAACATTCTTCAATTCAAATCAATTGATTTACCCTATTTTCTCAAACACGAAACTATTATTTCTTCTTAGTTTTATTATTTATGGACTATAATAATAATATTGCATCAGAATTAAAAATTTGCATGTCGATCGATTGGATTCACATGTGTATTAGTACAAAATACAAATACATCTTCCATTAATAAAGTTATTTTTTATTTTACTTTGTATGCACAAATTATTCATTTTTTGCTCTTACTAATGTATGCACTAAATTTTGTGTCATTTAATATTAAAATTATAATGGACGTTGTTACAACACCCTAATTTAGCTATGTAAATTTTTGTGTATAAGGAAATTTTCAACTGCATTTACGAGTATCCTTTATAATATGAAAAATTTATATATTCAACCCCTTTGTAGTAAAAAATATTTAATGAAACGCAACTTAATAGGTTAAGAATTGTAATCACTATATATGACTATATGTGATTCTCTTGGAAAAGGCAAATAAAAGTTGCTCAGTATATCAGAAGAAATATTTATTGAATTACTTAAATTTTACAAGCACCTATTGAACTATGAAATTAAGTACGATCTATATGTATGGAAGGATTGGTCTCCCACACTTGTCTTGGATATATCTAACATTTATTTTACACATGCACTGGAGTAGTATTTTTTTATGAATATACTCGTTCCAAAATATTGAGTCATCTTTCTTTTAGTAACGTGTACTATAATTATTGATGTTATCTTACAATGACGGTTGACGACTTGACGTATACCAATGTGGATCGACGATCATCCTTAGTGTATAAACATTAGCCCAATAAAAAAGAAGTAGTCGCTTTCTTACTCAAGGATTTCCCCAAAGGAACTTGTGTTTTGACTTTTATGCACATATTACATATTAGTTGCTGAATCATGAAGCTATCACCAGTCTTCAAACAAGGAACATAAATTAAAAGACGAATGCCATGATATTGATTATTGAGACAAGATCAGATGGCATGTTTATTTATCATTTCATTGTTTGCATAAGAGAAGCCACTGCTTGGGCAACACTCAAGAAGAGAGAATAGGCTGTGCCGTCGTCGCCTCGCTCCAACTTTTCCACCACATCGCCAAGTGGATTCACCAACACAAGCTGTGAATGGATCAGATCATCATCACTACTATTTTATTTTTAAAAAATTAAACAACATTTATTTTGCAATTCAACATATAGACATTTATTTGACTTGCCTCTAGATTCTTATTTTCTAGTGCCATCCTCATATCTCTGAAGAATGACACTCCATTCGTGTCGATTGCACTCACACCTGACACCATTTTCACAATAACTTTTAACAAAAAAAATCATTAAACATGCACATCAACATACTAGTCTACAAATCACCTGATAAATCAAGAATCACAAACTTGAGTTCTTTGCTATTTTCATCACATACCAAACGCAAAACCCTGACAGAAAATAACCAAACAAATCAATCCTTGTTGTTGTAGCAGTAGAGTGTTACAATTAGCAACCAAATTAGATAAATGAACAATTACCTTTCCTTAAGATAAGTAGCATTAACAAAGTTAATGGGAGCTGCAACGCTCAAAATGAGGAAGCCAGGAACAGCAGCTGCATCTCTGTAGTGATGCACGTCACGATAACAATCCGAACCACCTATATTTCCTAACACCAATATTTTAGGGCGCGTTACCTGCATCACCATCTTCAACACAGATACTCCCACCTAATTAAACACAACAAATTAATGTAAAAGAAAATTAAATAAAAATATTTGTGTAGTCCTATTTGTCAATGCTCACGGCGATGGCGAGGCCGTCCTGGACGGAGACGAAGAGGACGCCGAAGAAGGCGCAGAGCATGACGAGGAAGTCGAACTTGTCGACCTTCCAGATGTGAGCGGCGGCGGGGAGATCGATGAGGCCGACGACGGCGGTGATGATGATGGCCCCGAGCACGAGGTTGGGGGTGTAGTGGAAGAGCGGCATGAGGAAGAGGAGCGTGACCATCACCGTGACGGCCATGACGACGTTGGAGAGGGCGGTTTTGCAGCCGGCGTTGTGGTTGACGGCGGATCTGGAGAAGGCGCCGGTGGTGACGTAGCAGGAGGTGGAGGATCCGACGATGTTCATCATCCCGATCGCGATCATCTCCTTGTTTCCGTCCACTTGGTACTTCTTCAGCGCGGCGAATGTCCTTCCAACTGCAATTCCTTCCTGCATAAATTTAAAAACAATTGATCTCGTCTGTTTGTTTGATTATTCGTCAGAGAAGAAGAAAGAAGATGTGGTTTACGGTGAGGGAGATGATGCCGGTGACGAGGCCGGTTTTGACGACGAGGCCGAGGCAGGTGCCGTGGAGACGGAGCATGTTCCACGACGGAGGGTTTAGTCCTTCTTCTAGCTTTCCGATCTGATAATTAATTAACAAAATCATACGCTAATTAATCAAGATCTAAAGAGGGAAAGAAAGAGACTTACAACGGTGATGCCATGGTTTTGAGCTTGGAAAGCGAAAACTAGCAGAGTTGAGAGGATGACCGATGCTAATGGTGCACAAGCTGATACCCAGAACAGTTTTGGCCTTTTTGTGCTCTGCATTCATTAAATTTTTCATTTTTCATATTTTTAACATTTGTGATTTTTAAGATAATTTTCAAAGTGCATAGAAATTAAATATCAGAAATATTTATATAAATAAATTAAGTTTATACGTACGATATGTCTTGCTAAGAGAAGAAACACCAAGAAGCAAATGCCCATCAATATCGTTTGCCATGACCACTGCCACAAAAGGAAATACCACAAAAAGTCAATATAGTGAAATTAATACTATGATAGTGGATTTGGATCCTTTATTTTAAATATTATAGTGAGTTCTATTTTGTGAACGTTATATAAATATCTATCGATAGAATAATGAATAGAGAATTAAATCGTTTAAGCCAAACGTGTCAATGTCAACATGTGTAAAACTGTATTGATCAATATGCCGCTTTTGTTTTGTTGGCAAAATACGAGTATTCTACTTTTACACGAGTGGAGTGCACAACAACATATGTCGATTGGTGATATTTCAACACTATTTTTAAAATAAATATTCCGCTTATTTTGTGCCATCGTGAGGAACAAATTAATCCACATAATAATACGTCGATTAATTTGATATGGAGGGGGGATGATTAGTATAGCAACAGCTGATTACTTTTTGCAACTAGAATAGCTCTTTTGTAGAATAAATGAGATAAAGGAATCTAGCAACAGACAAATTACCTTTGAAGATATGTTTTGTTTTCAGGGTTAAAATCAACAGTTTAACCTAGGAGTATTTGGGATGGATAAATTTTTATAGTGTCAAATTTTAATACTGGAGCACAAATTAATATTAATCAGGGTTATCATATGATAGTAGTACTACTACTTTTTTATTTTTATAACACATTTTATTAAAAATAGTGAAGCACTTAAAAAAAGATTGGTGACCTCATGGATGTTTTGGAAGACAGAAGTCAAAACAGGAAGTATGGCCATTTTAGTGGTGAAGTGTTGGATGCCAAGAAGGCTCTTGAGTTGCTGGAGAGAGACAATAATTGCAGCACCAGCCATGAATCCAATTAGGGTTGCTTTTGACAGAAAGTCGATCAGAAATCCAAGCCTATAATTGGAAGCAGAAAGGTTAAATATATGCAGTTTATTTATGAGGGATCGATATGCTTCCAAAAATTGAGTAATTAATATACAAACCTGAGAAAACCTAAAGATGCTTGAAAGATGCCAGCAAAGAAAGTGGAAGAAAAGGCGAGCTGGAGATATAAAATGGGGTCTTTGAGAGGCGAAACTTGTTGTCTCAGCATTGAGCCCATAATCATAGAAGCAATCGAAACTGGACCTACTGCCACATCTCTTGAACTCCCAAGAACACCATATATTAATGGAGGCACAAAACTTGAATCTGGAGTGGTGAATAAAACGTACTCCATTTAATACAGTATAAAATTAATGTCACCTTAAGTAAAATAAAATACTACTTACAAAGTCCAACAATTGGAGGTAAACTAGCCAGCTTCGCATAACTTATTCCCTGAGGAATGGCGAGGCTAGCAATGGTGAGACCAGAAACGACGTCGGATTTGAGGAGTTGAAGGGTGTATTGAGGGGCCCATTCCAGCACCGGGAATATGTACTGTGCTCCTAATATGACTCTACTTTTCCACGGTTGATTTTTGAACTGCCGGAGAGGCTCGTCGGGGAAGAACGTCTCTTTCAGACGCAGTTTTAGTTTCTCCAAGGTGCTCCGGCGAGGGGGGAGCGCCACCGGCATCGCCACCGTGAAGTTGGCGCTGTTTTCTTCCATTAATTTTCTTGTTGGGTCGAGTTCGAGTGGTGTGTTTGTTGGTTGAATGAAGGTGGTGGTGGTGGTGGTGTACTCTCTGCAGGTGGAGCTATTGAATTGAAGTTGTCAAGGTGCAGAACCCAGTGTGTGTATATATATAATACAGAGACATGTTGTATAATTGATTTTAGTAGTACTCCTATATTGTTACATGCTAAGTATGAGAAGTATAATTTAATTGGTCTCCAAAATAAAAATATTTAGTCTTCGTAAAAATCATAAATTTATACAGTGTAGTTAATTTCACGTAATTTCATGAAATACCATGATATGAATTTTAATAATTTTTTCACTATTTTTTCAAATTCATATCTCCTGACTTCTGAAATCAGTTATCAAAAATAACTTTACCTTTATCAAAAAAAAAAATCCATTCTATCGATCATCTAAGCTGAGACCATCTCCAACCATTTACACCAAACTCAAACTCATTTTTGAGCATACGTCACACCAAAAAGTAGTTTTACTCCACCATTTACACCAAATTCAAAATCTACACCATTTTTGAGTTTTTGTCTCACAAAATTTTTGCAGTAACACCATATTTGGTG
Organism: Salvia hispanica; assembly: GCF_029641045.1. Taxonomy (NCBI): domain Eukaryota; kingdom Viridiplantae; phylum Streptophyta; class Magnoliopsida; order Lamiales; family Lamiaceae; genus Salvia; species Salvia hispanica. The sequence continues at coordinate 51,806,529 of NC_142694.1, forward strand.
TTGTTTCATAAAAAACACCAAAAATGGGTTTGAGTTTAGTATATTGTTGGAGAATGCCTTTTACACCAAAACTCATTTATGGAGTACGGTTGAAGATGGTCTAGCTAATATTTATTTGGCCAAAAATCAAATGTTACTCATGTCACGTTATTTGTGCAAGAAACTAGAAACTTGCTTTTACGAAATCGAATGTAAAGAAATATTAAGGTCACATTTTTTATGATTTTCGAAAGTTAGTGCACAGTTGGAAAAAAAAAAAGACGAAAAATCGAGCGAGGGTACTACCATATAGAGTGCAATTAATTGCAAATATAACCCACAAGACCCAGAAGTAATATTCATTTAATAGTATTTTTATAACATCGCCAAAAAACTTACATAATAGAGGTATTCGTATTTCATTTTGTATATGTTGGGCGCTTGTTACCTTGCGGACACAAATACATCTCGACATTTATTAGTATAGTAAGTGCATTTTATTATTTAATGCATATCACAATAGAGATACTAATACATGGAGTATAAATGATTTCTTCTAAAAAATGCATGTAATGATATTATATAAGGGTGGAGAATATATTTCTCCAAAGTAGATGTGGATGGGAAGAAAAAGGGGGAATAATATGACATTTTAAAATTATACTCCCATGCAACATTTGCTTTTATCTATCTCTTCCTCTTGACAAAAACAAAATTGAATTCCAATGAAGGTTAGCTTCCAAGAACATCCATCCTCTATACGTGTCTGCAAACAATTTTGGCTCCAAAAAGAATTTAAAAAAGAAAAGAAAAGAAAGATAATAATACAAATCTTAACTTTAACTTTAAAAAAAAATCTGAACTTTCCTACATATATATATTCATTTCAGGCATTATTTAACAAATATGGAATCTGACCAATTGCTTTGTTTGATTATTTTCGTCTTATGCGGTTCTCTGAAATTAAGCCAAGTAACATGAACTTTCATCTTTAAATATTACAAGTAATTAACATTTTTTTCCTTTTTCATCTTTCACCCTTTTTTCATTCTTCTAAGCACTTTAATATTTGACTTCTACAAAGTGTTCGGTCATAACAAGATGCTATCTAGTTCTTACATTAAATTTTCATTTGTTCCTACAAAATATATTTCCTATGGTATTATTGAAATCCATCTTCCATAATTTTACCAAATCATAAATTGAGGTTCGTAGCACTTCTCTCTACTAAACGCCTAACGTGTGACGTCGGATCTAAACCAAGGAAAAGCAGAAGACGTTGAGAGACAGTTCTACATAATAGTTCTCCAATTAATGATAATATGATTTGAAATTTGTAATATTTTGTTAATATAGTCAAAATATAATGAGAAGAAACATATTGATCTGCAAAAAAAATACTGAAATACTAATGTTCAATGGGACAATTCATTGACTTTTAGGGTAGGGCACTATTAAAAATTTATAGATATGTTTGTTGTATGATTAAATATTTTGCATAAAAAAAATTAGTAATTCTAAATATTGATGGCCATGAACAAGCAAAAAACGTGGTCGGCAGGATTCGAACCTGCGCGGGCAGAGCCCACATGATTTCTAGTCATGCCCGATAACCACTCCGGCACGACCACTTTATTGTTACCTGGATAATTATAGAGGTATTTAACCTATAGATTTGAGTGTTGGCTGAGCAACAATATTTTTACCACACAAGGTCTTCTGTAAAAAATATGAAGTGAGCGTTAATGAAACACAGCATATTATATTTAGTTATAATATCTATTTCATTTGTTTTTCTCTTGAATATGAACGCCTAGTGTATTTGTTATTATCTGAATAATGATTTACAAGCAAAAAAAAGAGAGAACTATTTATTAAATTATTCTTCTGTACACAATTTATTTAAATCACCTATACTAATACTTTTTCTACACATGCATGTAATCATACATAATTATATAAGGCAAATTGTTAGTAATAACCATGAAACTTAGAAAAATTCTAGTGGATACTATAGTTTAAAGTTATGAAGTTTGGCATTGTTTAAAATTATTCCATGATGAAAACTGTTGAGTAATTATCTGATATGACAACTATAAAATTAAGTAGTACATGACTATGTGTTAAACGATGTCGTTTATTTGTATACAAAACGACTATTTTAAAAACTTGTGATCTCTATCTAATCTCAAAAAGAAAAAGAAAAAACTTATGGTGCACCGCTAATTCCTTCGTCTATTTAATCTATTTTGAACTTTATATTCCATTATGACAGACACACCACGAGCTCATCATCATAATTATAGTATTATTCAATCCAAGAGTGATGGGATTCCATACAAAATACTTGAGTAACAAAATTACATTTTAAAAGGCATTTGACCTTCTGATTTCCCATACTACCACTAATATAATACTAGTGGTTATAATAAAAGATTCCGTTTTCAATAAGTGCACTATAATAATTTTCTCGAATAGTATCTATTGTGGAAGTGTAGGCCCACACGTGCAACGATTAGCCTTTAGAATATTCCAATTGTGTGTGCACCACTCTTATGAATTGCATATTCTTTTCTTAATTTCGACCTTATATTCACTTAACAAGACCCAATGGTTCTTTGTTGGGTGGGTCAGGAGAAATAAAGGAAATATAAATGTATGTCATATGAATATCGGTGACTTGTGCGTGTCGGCCGCTTTGTATCTTAAGTCATGGTTTGTTATGCAATTATTTTTTTATAAATAAATAAATTTAAATTTAAAGGCTGTATGATGAATGAATTGAATTTGAGACATTTGCACCTAGGCATTAATTTCTCTAGCTTTGATTGTTACGCAATTTTGTTAGTGAACTTGTTCGGAGGTTAATTGGTTGTCTGATTTTATAGTATTATTTAATTTTAAAAAATGATCTATTATTATATTGTTAAAAAAATAAAAATCATACAGTAGTATCGATTTTTCAATCTTAGTCGTGTGTGTGAGTTTATCCAACTTAATCTTATTGTACTAAGACTCACATTTTTATTGTTCAGTTTAGATTTTTAATTAATACTACTCTTTATAGAAGAAAATGGAGTACTACATGATTTAAAATTTTCATTGACTTTTTTTGCTATATGTATATCATTTTCAATGTTTATATGTGATTTATAAAGAAGTCGATTAGGATACTTGAAACGAGTAATTAATAGTAGTGAGAAACTTCTAAAAACCATAATATATAGCTGATTGTTTCAAATTTTAGATGAACTTGTCTCTAAACTTTCGACAAATTAAGTCAGTCTAACTTATATTTTCTCCATTTCAGTTTCACTCTCATTTTGATCATCAATCATAATTTGACAGTCTCTCTCAAATCCTATTTGCTGTCGATTTTGTGAAATTGTTGACACATGCTGTGTTCTAGATCTTAAGTGTTTAATAAGTAATAGTGATAGTATTTTATGATTTGGTCTCATTAGTAAACATTGAAAAGATAAAAAGTTCAGTAATTTTTTGCAGAATTCAAAATTGTATCTCAAGGTAGTTAAGACATTTTTATGGATACAAGATTAAAGAAATTTATGTTTAGGTGTAAAGTGGCGAGAAAAATAAATTTTAAGAGAGAAAGAGAGAGTAAAAGTATTTGGCAAAAAAAAGTAACTCAAATCAGCTATCTTGGGACAATAATACAAGCAAATAATTATTTTATTAACATACTATATCTGAAATGAAGCCCACGACAATTTGCTTTATTGTTACAACACCAACACCTGACAGTGATTGAAATTACAACTAATAAAAATTGAGAGCCCAACTGAAGATGTGGCCCAAACAAAATTACCTTGACAAAATCAGAGCTCCATTTTCAACTAAAGCTGAAAAAGATAAAAAGGAAAATGGTAGTTGGAGGAGTTAGGTGGAGAAGATCCTTGTTTTGAAGCAACTCTCTTAGTTTGAGTTCCAGCAATTCATTTTTCATATCCTGCTATTTTGAAGTTAATTATAAAATTTGGAAGCAATGGCTATGGAAAGAGTCAAATTGGGAAACCAAGGACTTGAGGTGAATATATTGCGCGCCTAAACTTAATCGTCCTCTTTTGATTTGATCCATGACTTCCACTATTTTCATCATTTGAGTAAGGAACTCTAGGAGTTTTGAATTTGTGCATAGATGTGCTTGATTTTCGATTCATGCTCCTCTGACGTTTGCAGTAGAAGTTCACAACTGTGTAAAATTTCAAATAGTATGTGTAGAGGTAGCACTTATCAATGGCGGTCTGAGATGTTTAGATCAATTAACAATTGATATTCAAATTTGCCTGATTTGTGTTTTTCTTATTGCGAAAAGATGACGGAGATGAAAGTATATTTTGCTAGTTACAGAAGTTGGAATGTTTAGTTTGGAGCAGTTGCACTTCTTCAATTTGTCGTTTGATCTGACATGACATATCTCTCCCTCCTTCAGGTGTCAAAATTGGGTTATGGTTGCATGGGGCTCACTGGATTCTACAATGCCCCTATTTCTGTGGAAGATGGCATTGCAATAATCAAAGAGGCGTTTAATAATGGCATTACCTTCTTCGACACTGCTGATGTTTACGGGAAGGACCATTCCAACGAATACGTGATAGGGCAGGTAACTCTTACGCTTACTGTCTTGATCCTCGCCAAATGATCAGTGCATTACTGCAAGTTCCTTTCTTACGCTTTGAAGATAGAAAATAAGTAAATGGGATGATTGTGCTTGCTACAGAATCGTAAATGCAACAGCATTTGATCTTTTGATAAGTGTGGTCTAATATAAATTCCATATGTTTAGCACCTTGACTATCCATATTTTTAGCACTTATTCTGCTATCAGTCTAGCATAAGACATGGTAATCCTCGTGAATATTCATCACCAGGAAATGTTGAGGACAAAGCAGGCGTAGCATTTTATCATTAGAATGATATTAGACTTATTGCATTTAGTCGAACAGGGTCTTTCGTTTCTTGGTTGTCCTGACTTTCCTAATACCATGGAACCATAGCGTACAAGCATCTACATATAATTTCTAAAAGCTGATTATTTCTCTGAACTTGATAATGCCACCAAGTTTCTTGAACTGCTTTGTGGAACTATTCAGAAGCCAGAATAGAATGTTTATAGGGATAAAATCATTTATTGAAGTAGATAAAAAATGCAAGTGGAGTTTTAGAATATTGTAAGCTTTCACCTGGTTTGTGCACCATTGGGTTTTGATAAATTTCTTGCAAGCAGTACAATCCAAATAGAGCTTTTCAGCCACCAATTAGACCACTAGTGTGAGAAACCGAGTGTGAGCTGGTATCTCCATTGAATTTGTGAAATGTATAAGTTTTCCTTCAAGGAGGTTCAGTTGTACAAATCTGAACTACTTGTAGCAGGGATGCCTTTAACCAAAACTATTCACCTTATAAAAGAGACATTTCTGTCAATTTTCCTTCAAGGAGATTCACTTGTACAAATCTGAACCACTTTCTTGGTGGTAAGTGTGTTCTGTCTTTAACCATTAAAGAAAAATGCAAAGCACAGAAATCATATCCAAGGAGAATTTCTATACAATTCTAGCTGGGCATTCACTTAAAAACTCAAACTTGTCAGGCATTGAAGGAGCTGCCTCGGGAAAAAGTCCAACTAGCAACAAAGTTTGGTTTTTTTGCATTTACGAGCTCCGGGATTCTAGTTAAAGGTACTCCCGAGTACGCCCGCTCTTGCTGTGAAGCGAGCCTGAAGCGCCTCCAAGTGGATTACATTGATCTGTACTACATACATAGAATTGACACCACTGTACCCATTGAGGAAACAGTAAGTCTTTTTCACGTAATCCTATATCAATTCTGTTGTATTGTTGTTGTTTTTTTTTCATTTTTTTGGCTTAACATTTGCAGATGGAGGAACTCAAAAAATTAGTTGAAGAAGGTAAAATTAAGTACATTGGTCTGTCTGAAGCTAATGCCGACACTATAAAAAGGGCACATGCCGTGCATCCCATTACCGCATTACAAATGGAATATTCACTTTGGACCCGTGAAATCGAAGAAGAAATAATTCCTCTCTGCAGGTTTTTCCATCATCATTGAATAAAGCACTCCAGTAGGATAGATGTTCAGTTCAAATATAACCATTTAAATTAACAATTCTCATCTCGTACAAAGTGAACGCATCTCACGTTATATGCACTTGCTTGGATCAATCATGCATGAACATTATACTAGTAGTATTCATTTTAGAACTTCTATTACTCTAATTCACTTTTATAACCTGATTCAAGAGTAATGATTTTTTTACTCTTTAAAATGGATGGCAGGGAACTTGGCATTGGTATAGTTCCATACTGCCCAGTTGGCCGTGGGCTTTTTGCTGGGAAGAAAGTTGTGGAAAACATACCTCAAGAAAGTTACTTGGTACGCTTGCAGTCTTCGACAACGAGTTTCCTACTTGATCGCTGTGTAAACTTAACTAACTGCAGTAACTTTCTTTGACTAGCAATCACACCCAAGGTTTACAGGGGAGAATTGGGAAAAGAACAAGACAATCTACTATCGCCTAGAAGAATTGGCTAAGAAGCATGACTGTACTCCAGTCCAACTTGCTCTTTCATGGGTTCTTCATCAGGGTGCTGATGTAGTTCCTATTCCTGGTCAGTGACTCTTACTGTGATATTGTTTGCACTTCCTGTAATGAAACAATTCATTAGATAGAACTATATAGGCATAATAAAAACTTTAGATGATGATTTTAACTTGCAACTACTGCTATTATTATCATGTGCATCATGATTTAACATGTAGCAGGGTATGAACCATTATGAATACAGGCCTAAAGCATACATCAGTTGAATTTCTTCCATTAAGATGAAGGTTCTATGAAATTATAGTAGCAGCTGCAATATTCGTATAAACTGAATAAAAATATGAAAAGGCTCAGCTAATAAATCTCATACCTCTATTTCTCTTGTGATTTGTTTAGGAACAACTAAGATAAAGAATCTCCATGAGAACGTCGGTTCTGTGAATGTGAAACTGACGGACGATGATCTGAAAGAGATCTGTGAAGCTGTCCCCGTTGAAGAAGTGGCAGGAGGGAGACAAGGTGAAGCTCTTTATAAGATATCATGGAAATGTGCTAACACTCCACAGCCAAAACCCAAGTGAAACAACATTTATAACCAGTTTGCGTCTTTGTTCTTCTGAAACTCCACGTTCAATTCCTAGATGGAGTCGAATGACTGATGATTAATAATTTTATGCCGAAGGCGGATGCTGGTGATTATGAAATCTTGTTGGAATCTTCTTGTAGTAAGCTTATTGGCTTTCATTTATACATTTAGAGGTCAAGTTTGTGGTGTTTCTGTTTTTGGTAAACTCTATATGTTTGTTGTTGCGTACATCAGTGAAAGAGATCTCATAATAAGATCGAATATTCAGCAGTTGACGGTGTTCACCTATGAAGAATAGTGGAGAGCTGTATATAGAGCTTATGGTTCCATCAAAAAGAGAAAACTATAAGTTTATGGTTGAATTGAGGGGTCGTTACCTTGTAGTATTTTGGTAGCAGTGATGTGATCTGACACAATAGTTAAATGGTGATAGGATTTAAGATATAAATGATTAATTAGTGTCATTGAGCTGATGAACTGGTTTTATTGCATTGAATCTACAACATATTGAGCTGATGAATATAAGCCTACAACAGGGATTCGATTGATCCAACCATTTGAACTGTAATTTAATAGTTTCACTAGTTCATTTGGCAGTCAAATTTTTAAAACATTGATTATTTATTTTAATTTATACATTTAGTTTGTTACTAAATGAACAAATGAAACGTTAGTTTTTGTGTAAATTATAAAATTAATGATATTAATAATCATTTCAAAGTGTTAGAACTAAATTACATGGGTAAAATGAAAAAAATAATACTACTAATATGGATTAAACGATACTAATACATATTGCATATGTGAATTAGTATGAATATTGAGTCACTTATAATTCTTATTTCTTAAAATATGGCAATTAAATATTAGGGTAGAATCTTTTCCTCAAAACCCTAAACCCTAACCCCTTGCTTAAGAAAGTCGAGAACCTTCTACCACCATCCTTGGACTAGTAGCCTCTCTCTAAATACCTATTGCCTTTATCACATTTGCAATTGCAAAGCTTTGCACTCTCCAAATCCAGTTTCTGAGCAATGGCAGCGAGGCGACTGATCCCCACTCTCAACAGAGTTCTCGTGGAGAAAATTGTTCAGCCGTCCAAAACCACCGCCGGAATTCTCCTCCCTGAAAAATCATCCAAGGTAGTGTTAAATTAATTGATTTCTCCGTTTCTCTTTTCAGGATCCATTGATTTCGATTTGTATCTGATGGGGGATTTGATGTGATTGTGTGCAGTTGAACTCTGGTAAAGTGGTTGCAGTTGGACCTGGGCTACGCGACAAAGCAGGGAATAATATCCCAACTGCTGTGAAAGAAGGCGACACCGTTCTCTTGCCGGAATACGGCGGCACCCAAGTGAAATTGGGTGAAAAAGAGTAAGCTTTTATGGTCAAGATTGTGTCTTTTTAGGATCGTTTTTGGGTATTTTGACTGAGTTTTGGTTTGGGGTGGAATGCAGGTATCATTTGTTCAGAGATGAAGATATATTGGGCACTTTGCATGACTAATTGGGGAATTTGTTCATGCGAATTCTCAGTTGAGGTCTGATGTGGGAATTTGGTTTTGCTATTTCTAAGTCTAGTTGTTCTGCTACTTTTTCAATTGTACAACTGATTGAGACTGTTGCTATTATCTCTTTTCAAATCTAAGGATAATTCATTTAACTTGTGTTTTTGTGTTGATTTTGCTCTTATATTTTATGCTTGTTGGAGCTGCTCTGAATTCCTTATCTAGGAAGCTTAGATCGAAAGCATAAGTTCTGTTTTGGAATGGTGCTTAAGTGATGAAACCGGGGTTTTATTTGAACTTTAGGAAGCCATATTGTAACTTTATGCCCTTTCTATCACAAGCGTTAGAATGTGGCCATGATAGCTAAAGTGTAGCCAGCAAATGTTTGCAGTCACAATCTGAGTACTTGTTTCATCATAGTTGTAATAGGAAGTAGGTCATCTAAAATGTGAACTTGAATCTACTGAGGGGGATAATGGGGATGCATAAAATTTGTTGTTTCAGTGTTTTGTTTTGATAGATTACTTATGTCATTTCTTAGATATTAGTGTAACACCACTTGCCATTGGACATGGAAAATTAAAAGAGAGAAATTTAAGCTTGTATTTAACATTTTATTAGCGGGATAGTTGATGTTTCATTTAACAATGTATTGTTGACTGACTGGGGACTTTGTTCCTGTGAATTGTCAATTGAGGTCTTATATGATTTTGTGATTTCTAAGTCTAGTTGCTGCTGCTGCTTTTTCAATTGTACAACTCATTGAGATTGTTGCTATTGTCTCTTTTGAATTCTAATGATGATTCATTTAACTTGTCCTTTTGTGTTGATTTTGCCCTGAAATTTGATGTTTGTTGTATAAATTTGGAGCTGCTTCTAAATCCTTTTACCTAGGAAGGTTAGATAGAAAACATAAGTTCTGTGTTGGAATTGTGCAGTGATGAACCATATAAGGTTTTATTCAAATTTTAGAAAACCAAATTGTACATTTCTGCTCTTTCTATTGCAAGTGTTTGAATGTGGCCTTAATACTTGTTAGCTAGTATATATAGCCTGATATCATCTATATTTAATTGCCAGCAAATGTTGCAATTACATCTGAATACTTGTTTCATCATACTTAATTAGTTGTAATAATAAGTCTTCAAAAACGTGAACTTGAATCTTTTGATCATATTGCTGATGGGGCTAATAGGAGTAGAAGTAGCACAATATGGTTTGGAGAAGTGGGAATGCATAAAATTTGTTGTTTCGACCAGGTTAATTGTCATTTCTTAGATACTAGAGTGTAACACTACTTGTCCTTGGCGTGGAACATTAAAAGAGAGAAATTTAAGCTTGCATTTAACAATTTATTAGGTACTAGTACTAATTATGAATGCTTATGTTAACCAAGTGGGGTAGTTGATATTCCATTTAACAATATATTGTTGAATTTAGTGTAATCTTTTGGGTGGAAGTGGAATATTCTTATAAGTTATAATACAAAGATGTTATATTCAAGGATCTTGTTATGTGATATTATATGTTTGTCAATACATTAGGAGATTGTTTTCTGTTGTTATGCAGCAACAAGGAAACTTCGTGACTAAAGTTGTGGAGCCAGGTCCTCCTCCATTATTAGTTTTTAATAGTATTATTCTTGTAAGACAAGATCAGTGAATCTTGGAAATATAGATTAATAGATGTGTATTCATCTGCATCATAGCTCATGTCCAACTTGGAAATCTTACACATTCTTCCCCCAAAATATCTTAGAAATTTAGAAAATATAGTACTATTCAAGATTGAATTTGGTGAATGTTGTTTCTCTTTCTAGTGCAAATCATTAAATTCTTCCGTTATTAGTCTTCATATACTACTATGATTTACACAAGAATTGTGCAATTAGCAAATTTGATTTAATCTCTATCAATTCTACATTCCCTCACAAAGAAGTCTTATAAAATGTTGCAACTTTTACTATAATTTTCAGAATGTTATTCGATTTGCAATAAAATTCAGAAAAAATAACGTTACGAAACCTTGTTGATCTTGCTTGATTCTGCAAACTAGTACTCCATATTACCCAAATTCATTCTTTATAGTTGATATAATTCCATATATTCGTCTATGGAACTGGACAGCAAAATCTACGTACAACTTTCGTTCATGACGGTTTCATTTTTTATAAATGCGTTGTTAAATTCCCATTCGTTTGAAATGTGATGTTATAAAAAATCTTAGTCTACAACAATTCTATTATTATTTATTACCATGATAATTCGGACATTTGCTAGGTTAGTTTGTAATAACATTTGTTTACCATCATATGTAATACTTTGGACCTCTAGTAATTGTACATAATATGATTTTTGTTATTGCAATAACTATCCTTTTCCATTTGAAAGGTCCATTTGCCGTTGAGAAAACGGTGAAAATAGAAGTCAATTTTATGGAGAAAAAACCATGGTGTCATGATATGTGCGAAAATAGATTGAATTAGGAAAGAAAATAAGTGAAGAAAATTTGAGGGTTGACTCTGTGGAAAAGAGGTCAAAATCAATTTGAAGGAAACCCATGTGTGTGTGTAGTCCTAGTATCAATTCATCATCCTATTCCTATTCCTATTTCTATTTCTATTTCTATTTCTATTTCATTCCCTCGCCTCTCCTCCCCCTACTGTGTCTGTTGTCCTGTCTGTCCGTTGTTGCCAGCACGTGCGTCCCTCTCTCACGTCACGTGCCCCACCACCTCTTACAGCTCCTCCCTCTCTCCCTCTCCCTGCATCATCAAATCAAATCAAATCGCCATTTGAATCATGAAAATTTGAATCACCACAATCATCATGTGAAGAAAACCGCGCGATGCAAGCCTACAATCGGCTCCCGACCAGCGGACAAAGCAGCCCCCAATCGCCGCCCTCCTCGCCGCTCAGCCGCTCCCCGCGCTACCGCTCCCGCACCTCCAAATCGGGCCGCTCCACGCCCAAGACCATCACTCAGCGCCTCGTCTGGTTCCTCCTCTCCTTCCTCCTCAAGCGCCAGGGGATTTTCCTCTTCGCGCCTCTCCTCTACATCGCCGGTATTCTCTTCTACATGGGGACGGTTTCCTTCGACATCGTTCCGGTCATTACGCACAGGCCTCCCCCCGGCTCCGTCTACCGCAGCCCCCAGCTCTATCACAAGCTCCGTCCCGAAATGGACTCCGATAATTCCTCCGCGGATGCGGTCAGTTCTTCGCCTAATTTTGAATTTCTTCTTTTTTTTGGGTTAGGATATTAAATGCTCAAGACTTTAGTTATTAAGATTCAGATTGATAGCGACTTTACATTTTCTTATTGACTTCGACACCTCACATTCCTAGTACTCACTAAAGTATGCACGGAAGATTTCCTTTCAGCTAAAAGCCTGATTTGTATGCAATTTATTTCATCCCGACATATGTTTGGTAATCTGTCACCGCCATTGATATTGCTTCGATTTTGAGATTGGGGAATTTTACGGTGTTTACACCCCTTTTTATTAATAATAGGACTGTAAATTTCCGACAGCTGTGCATTGTTGAATTTGATGTGCCACGATTTCTCAATTCTCATTAGTATAGCTTTGAAATTTGCCTCACACATTATACTGTTTGTAGTCTAGAGCTGAATAGCTTGTTTGCTGATCTAAATATTGTAAAACCTTTAGGGCTATTTTGGAAGAATATAATGTGTGTAGTATTGTGAGGTAATGGGCCACACAGAGGTTTTGAGGAGTAGTGGTATAGTACAGCCATGTTTATTAGAACCGGATTAACGGTCTGTAGCAATCACACTAGAGAGAAGTTCATACTCTGAAAGGGTTTTCACCGTTCTGACCAGCCAAAAGGACAATAGTTGTTATCTAGTAATTTTTATGTTCTTCATTCCCTTTTATTGGGCCCATATGTATGCTTGTCTTTATGTGTACACACAAAATAAATCAGTGTGAGAAATACTGAAGCTGTATTGTTAGATGAAAGTTTTCAATCTTATAGCTGAAATGCTGAATGCTGTTATGGGTACAGATATCAACTATATGGAAACATTCTTATAAAGTTGGTGAATGGAGACCATGTATCAACAAGTCTTCTGAAGGTATGGATTAATGGAACTACCTGGAGCAGGATTAATAAATTCAATTCTTTTTATTATTTTGCTCATAATCTGGCTTAAATGTAGTTAGCAGCATGATGCTCAAATTTGAGCAATTCTAGAGTAGTATTACTACCTGAAAAAAAAATGACTTTGATCAACTTACTGAAGCTGTGGCATTTTATGCTTCACAACATTTTTCCACAGTATGTATATGGCCCCACTGTTCTTCGGTCAATTACACTCGAACTGCTTTTCACCAATGAAGTAATTTATGCATATGGTCTTAAGGATCAATTAACACTACAATTGGTAATGTTTTCCTCCTACCCCAAATGCCCAAACCCCAAAGTGAAAATAAAATTAAAATCACCGTCTATTATTCTCTCTTTTGATAAGTGACTTGGCATCAATTTATATCGCATGGTTTCTTTTCTCCTGCATCTGTGGCCTGTTGCCTTCTTTTAACTTCAGAAATATTTGCTACCATAATTGTTTGCTTAACTTCCTTACTATTGAGATTCAGCTGAGGATATCTGAAATTTTCTATAATTGTTTGGATACCTTAGGCTTACCAGAGTCAAATGGATATATATTTGTCGAGGCCAATGGTGGTCTAAATCAACAGAGATCATCGGTACCTTCTATTTCTGTGCCAGTGTATTTATTGTGGTGATTTTGTTTTTGTGTTCTGGGTTTAGCATCACTCCATACCATTTTCATGATGTCAGATATGCAATGCTGTTGCTGTGGCTGGCTACCTTAATGCAACTCTTGTGATTCCAAACTTTCATTATCACAGTATCTGGAGGGATCCAAGGTGAGTTGCAGAATTATCAACTGTATGCGGTTAACTAGTTTACTTGATTGTTTTCTTATGTTTCCATCATACTGATGCAAATATGGAATTTATGTTTCTGTGATCTGTACCACAAGATACATATATGCATTCATTTGATTTACTATCAATTATCATCTCCTGCGAAGTACAGTATTTATTTGGTTAATTCGTGAAGCTAATGTATTGGGAATTTCTCTGTATCGTTGCAGCCACTATTAAATTATCATTGCTTTATATTTTTAAAGACATGATATGTTTGAATATACATACGTCCTGAGTCCATTTTTCCGTGATTTTCTAAGAGATTCCAAACAGAAAAAATAAGTAAAATGTGGGATAGAGATGTTTAAGTTGTGTTGGATCTCCAATAAAGCATTATTTTTTTAGCTTTCTTTGAGTCTAGCTGATCCATTTTTCAATACACCTTTAACAGTCGAAAGGGGAATACGGTTTTAGTTTCCTAGTGATACTCTGCATAATCTAGGATGTCTTAGCTCATGGTTTTAAGTAACAAAGGCCATCAAGGTATGAAAACTTTTTTTAATTACTGACTGAGTCAGCCTTCTTCAAAGTAAGGTGCAAAAGGCATGACCTTTTGACTAATAGTAGGTCATGAAATAAATGGATGCACCATTTCTCCTGTTACGTGGCATGTTTCATTTTTGAATTATTGTTTCTGAAGCAAGCGTTACTTTGATAACATTGAGTTATTTTAAACATAACTCCAGCTTTTATTATGGGATCAGAAAATGGTTCACCCAAGTGTCTGGAAAGTGTGAATAGCTATGTGTTTTATATTGAACTTTCGATTATGTAGGCATTATGATCTTAATTTTGATTAAAAAGGTTACCCTTTTCAGAGTGGTATGCTGTTGTACCTAGTCCACATTGTCAATGAATTTTCATATGTTTCCTTTTACCATGGTTTAAATGCTTGTTGCATTTGTCAATACTTGGATGATATATTTTTCGTTCCAGAGAGCGAATGTCTAATGCTGCTGTTCTGTGTCCAGCAAATTTGGTGACATATATGATGAAGAATTCTTCAATGAAACCCTTAGAAATGATGTTCGGATAGTTGGAACGATTCCGGGGAACATAATGGAGCGATTTGACCATAACATGAGCAATGTATACAACTTCAGGATAAAAGCCTGGTCACCTATCAAATACTATACAGATACAGTTCTTCCAAAGCTTCTTGAAGAAAAGTGAGTATTCCTCTTTCAGTCTTTATTGTGTTCATTTCTTTGTAATTCTTAGTCAGTCTGCATCATGCACTTCTTAATGGTTCAGAACAAATTGTTTTGATGTCTGATCAATAAAATTAACATGGTTCTTTTCATATACACGCGTTTTGAGAATTTTTTTGTCATTGGGTAGAGTTTGCTAATGCTGTCTATGTTATATGCTTATATGAGTGTGTGGAACTCTACTATTGTACTTGACTTGTAATTCAAGGTTATGCTAATAGCTTCTGAATCTGAATCACTGTAGAGATCCATTACAGAGGCCTATAGTCGGGGAAGGAAGCCAAACTGTTGCTATATTTGGGTGTATTAGCCGGCTAAGTCTTCTGAATTTGTCAATTTAGCCCTAACTTGGGTAATTCAGTGAAAATGTGCCAATTTGACAAACTCTTAGTTCTGATAAGTACACATCATTAAGATCTTACCATCACCATCCCCTTTACTTCCCCTCCTTCACCCCTTCTGTTACTGCCACCATCACTTCCTCATATCCATGACCTCTCAACAACTCTATCTCACCACTGCTGAAACTAACTGCTACCTATAAGATGAGATAGAGAGAAAGGGACATGAGATTGTTCAAGTTAGATGATTTTCCCTTTCTCTCCTCTAAATTTACTTGTTTATTGGAAGTAGATATTCAAAGTTGTAACCCTTTTAATTGACCATCTCAGGATTATAAGGATTTCTCCTTTTGCAAATCGATTGTCATTTGATGCTCCACCAGCTGTACAAAGACTTAGATGCTTGGCAAATTATCAAGCTCTAAGGTTTTCAGACCCAATATCAAATTTGGGTCAAACTTTGGTTGCAAGAATGAAAAAGCTCAGTGTAAATAATAGTGGCAAATATATCTCTGTGCATCTTCGCTTTGAGGAGGTTAGATAGGATGTGATGGGATTTTTGTCTACCTGAAATGTCGGAATAAAGATTTCATCACTGATTATCTTCTTGTGTAGGACATGGTTGCATTTTCTTGTTGTGTATATGATGGTGGAGACAAAGAAAAACTAGACATGGATGCTGCTAGGGAAAGAGGTTGGAAGGGAAAATTTACTAAACGTGGCAAAGTCATTCTGCCTGGAGCGATCAGATTAAATGGGAAATGTCCATTAACACCTTTAGAGGTTGCTATATTATGTATATATCTGTATACTCGGAATTTTCCGTATATTCTGAGTTTTAACTTTTTAACTATATAATACTAGTATATCCGTATATTCTGAATTTACACTTTTCATCCTTCTTTCTTATCTGAGTTTATTAAAGACTCATCACTTTTTTGGTTCTCTAGAATATGATATTATTCTGTTTTAATCATTTACATAAACCACTTCTTTTTGTCTTCTCTCCGTCTTTCATGGGGACATCTCTCATCATAAATTTGTTCAAAACTCCTTTATGATTTATCTTAAAGGTTAAATAGCCTAGATGTATAGCACACTATGGTGATTCTATGAGCTAAAGGTTATTCTTTTTGTTGAACTTCATGGACTGAATAGGCAGTGTGCTGTGTACTGTAGTTTCATGATCTGTACTGTGTCACAGATGGCAGATGGAAAATTCCGAAGAAAATATAAAGATTGAATTTGTTCCATGTCTTCCATATTTTAAGATCTGTTTTTGGTTTTTCTCTTTTAGTAAACTTGCTTTTGCATTTCTGAGTAAAAAACAAAAACAATTGGGTGTTGCATAATCTTATAACATATTATATTGTTATCTCCTACTGATGTTTTATTGATCAGGTAGGTTTGATGCTCAGGGGAATGGGCTTCGACAAAAGTACATCAATCTATTTGGCATCAGGACAGATATATGACTCTGAGAGGTACATGGCGCCATTATTGGAAATGTTTCCGTTACTACAAACAAAAGAGATGCTGGCATCTGCTGAGGAACTTGCTCCATTCCAGGTGTGGATAAAGCGCTACTTTTCTGTGTTATTTCTTTCTTCTGGTCTTTTGTGGTGTTCGAATTCTTATTCACATACTTTTATGTGTCTTGATTCCATTACCATTTCCAGAATTATTCATCCCGAATGGCTGCCATAGATTACACTGTGTGTCTTCATAGTGAAGTCTTTGTAACAACTCAAGGTGGAAATTTTCCTCAGTTTCTTTTGGGGCACAGAAGATATTTGTATGGTGGTCACTCCAGGACAATTAGACCTGACAAGCGGAAACTAGCGTTATTATTTGATAATCTTAATAACGGGTAATGCATTTTTCTTCTCAATTTGTTCAATTCTCATGTGGAGTGTTGGTGCTGGTTGTGCAGTCACCGGAAGTTTTAAATTATACAATGCTTCACGGTTTTAAATAGTGAAATCTGAAGGGACTCATAAAATAGTTATAAATTGGTTTCACTGTTTCTATGAGTTATGCAATTTGCATAAATCTTGTTTTTGTGTTTTAAGATTATTTCTTGCGTCTGTTCACCTTATCAAGGGCAACATGCCAATGGTTTTATCATGGATGAGAATAGTTGCTCTTATCTTTCACTGTTTTGTCAAGTTAATCATCTCCACTGATTTATGATCTTTTCACTCTTAAACATGTCCATGATAACTTAATTTCTCTCTTGGATGTTTTCAACAGGTGGAAAAGCTTCAAGCGTCAAATGCTTAATATCCGAAGTCATAGTGAGTCTAAGGGTATTGAGCTCAAGAGACCGAATGACTCGATATATTCAGTTCCTTGCCCAGATTGCATGTGCAAAGTGAACAAGATCGAGGATTCAAGATCATCATCTACAGCATAAGGGGCCCTTCCGTTCCCTTTAAGTTGCGCACACATGTGGCTGCTGCTAACCCGATATCTTGATTCTGATTCTTTAATTTTTTTAGCTCTCCCTCGCGGAAAGGGCTCCACTCTGCTTATCCAGATTGTGGATAGTAATTTGTAGGAAGAGTATGATTGTTAGCAGGGCATTCATCTGCATCTTTTTGTGCACGATGCAACGAGTAGGTATAACCCTATAACTTATTGGAACAGCATGGAAAATCATCCTACGTCAATTTCTTCAGTTTAGCTAGCGCATCACCCGACTCATTGTGAATCAATCGACTCAAGAAGCTCTGACGAATGATTGTTTGTGGAAGAAGCTCGGAAATGTCCATGTTTGTACTGTATATTAGTGGTTTCAGCTGTACAACACCACCCTAGAGCAGGATCCATTCATTCAAAGTGTTCTTAAATGTAAAATACATTGCATCTCATCCATCCC
Source organism: Salvia hispanica (assembly GCF_029641045.1). NCBI lineage: Eukaryota > Viridiplantae > Streptophyta > Magnoliopsida > Lamiales > Lamiaceae > Salvia > Salvia hispanica. Next base: position 51,824,595 of record NC_142694.1, read on the forward strand.
CTTCACATATACTGCCCATGTATCAATGCATGTGTTGTAAGAAAACAGATCACAGAGTTGTGCAGTGTTTTGATACTGTTGTGCATTGTCTGGTTTCAGTTAATGTGTCGCTTTCTTGTTTCAGATTCTGTGCAGTAATAGACACTAGATTTGGTTGGGCCTAGTCACATCAACTTAGATGTAATTTCCACTTGAAAATTACTGCAGAAACTAAAGTTACACATAACACATGTTTCTTCACTGCCTAAACATGAGTGTTTTTTGTGGGAAGAAACTCGAAAAACTGTGTAGGAACTAGTTTAGCTGAAACATAAACATCATCTATCTCTTCCTTAGTCGAATTCATACTGTTTCCACTCGCTGGAAAGAGCTCGAGAGTTGGATTTTCTCCGATCCCATGTTCGAAATCATTCTTCTTCTTCTTCTTCGGGGTTAACAGTTTGCAGAGGTTGGGTGCTATCAAGGGGTAGCCATTTTCTTGGCTCAGGTGAATAATTTTATTATTGGAAGGGATGCATGAAGGAGACAAGTCCAATGCTACTCTGCGGCTGGTTTCTGAACTATTTGCTGTTACACTCTGTTGCTGCAATTCCAATTGTGCCCACCTCTCACTCTTGCACTCTTCCACCTCTCCTCCTCCATAGTACTACAAAAGAAGAAGATGAAGAAAAATTTTAAAAATGCATGGACAATAGACCTAAAACTGTAAAAATCATGGTATTGAGCTTCAACTCATAGTAGTAGTAGAGTATTTTTTATTTTTTTTATGTAAAGAAAAATTGAGTAAATGAATATGCACTCTGTCCAAGATGTTGGAATCTTTACAAGGCAACAGCTCCAACAGAAAGCATGACAATATGCAGCTTATGGGGCTCATTCTATTTCCACCATACAAAAGGGTAGTAGAAGTATGTTTTTGTATTCAACCTTGTGACCTCCATGCTACTATGATAATCTCTGCTTCAGCTTATTAAATATGTCTCCTAAGTCAAACATTTTCGAGTTTTGTGCACTGTTATTACAAAATAATTTTGCAATAATATTGGAGGCTATATAATACTGTATCACTACTACTACTAGTAGTACTACCTTTGAAGCTGTGATGGAATTTGACATTGTAGCCACTTTCTTAGATTGCTCTATTTCCAAGTATTTGCTGCTTAATTCTGCAAGGTCAAATCAGCTTTAGTCTTCAGCAAATCCTACTCTTATTAAAAGATTATAATCCTATATTGCGTCTAAATAAAAAAGAATTTGACATATTCTGATTAAATTCATGTACTTGTAGAATTATTTGTGGTGGAACTATTTTTACTACTATTTGGAATCTCAATTTTTAAGCATTAGCTAGTGTGCCGTCAACATCATCAACGTTATAACACACCAAGTGTTGAAAATATCTATTTTCGGCAAACATGCATGCACTAAGTAAGCATCATATTTACACCTATATAAATAGAGTGTTGTCTACAAATTTTTGATTTCATATCATATCCTTTATTACAATTAATGAGTAATATTTATACTAATGTGACATTAATTTCCAAGAGAAAAACTAAACCAAATTAAAGAAACATGCATAAAAAAAATAAAAACCTGATTGTTTTGTGGGAGATAAGAGTCCAAGCTGACGACGTTTCTTCTGTCTGTCTCTAGCTTTGTGGTTTTGAAACCAATAAAACACATTCTTGCCTTGTATGTTTCCAAATCTTCTCAGCTTGGCTGCAATCTGCTGGATTTGTTCCGCAGACGGCGTTCGTGTTCCGCGCCGATACATCTCTTCAAGAGCTTGCACTTGCTCCGGCGTCGGATTCCATCTCGCCGTCCCTCTCTTTCCCACATACTCATCACCTTCACATAAGTACATTATTATTATACACGTACTAACAAATTCAAAATTTTAAAAAATGAAGAAATGAAATGAAATTACTCCATGGGTTGAGTTTAGGGTTGGGAAGGGAGCAGAAGTGGGTGAGAGGGCGAGGCATTGAACAAGTCTTGAATTTGTTGATGGAGAGATGTAGTAAAATATATAGGTGAGAAATTGAAAGGGATGGGAAATGTGTATAATTGAGACTTAGTCACTTAGGGATAAGGACTTGACTGTGAAATGGGAAGGGAATTGCACACATTCATAACTTCAAAATTAAGAGATGGCTCCTTTTTTTCATTTTTTGAGAGGAGAAATTGTACATGCAACTTCACACATCTAGTATATGCATTAGAGAGAGAAAGAGAGATGAGACATGCATCATGTATATTTGTTTTGACTAAAGGACAAGAGAAAGATGGATGCAGTGATGTGAAATTCTGGGAGATTTTTTATGGTAAAAGCGACGTGACAATTATGAGCTTAAGTAACACTACTACTACTACTGTCTCTATCTTCCTTTTTTCTATTTCCCTTTAATTATTTCTTAAAGCAGGGAATTTCACGGCCGTGTGCATCAGCTAAGTTTCACTCTTGTGTTGCAAATGTGTGAAACATCCAATCTACATTATAACCATCTTTATTTACATTCCCCTATCCACAGTTTTTACCAAATTCCTACAACTCAAAAAGATTTCGAATTTATAGTCTAAGTCACAATCACTTCTCTCGTTTGAGTTTATAACCGAATCATAATTACCATGAACTGATTCAAAGTTTTTCAAATAAAATCTTTTATGATGAGCAAAATTAAGATATATGGCCAAATTTTGATGAATTATACAAACAATTATCCCTATTACTATTAGTGGCTTCATAGTGCAATCACCTCTACGGCTCGTTACATCTGTAGACCTATTAGCGTGTGCCAATTTTAATACTCCTACTTGGTTTGATTTTTATTGAGTGCGAGTATGATTTTATTGAGGTAGATTAATGCTCAACTAAACTCATAAACACCAGAATTTAGTTCTTTGTCTACCCAAGAAGTTGGCCTTTAGTAGCAGTGTTTTTATAATTAGCTAAACACTGATTATTTATATAAATGCGGGACGTCATTATTGAGAAATTATATGTGCTACCTATACAGACTATAGTTGCTAAGCTATACTGCCCACCCTTTTTAATGTTTTGGGCACACGTGCAACCATACTCTTTATTACGCCCCTTTAGAACTACCCATTTTTATAACAACGTCTAACCACATCTCTATCAGATACTATTATCCTTTACTATCAATCCATCTCCTGAAATTAAACCCATTTCATTCTTTTTAATTGGCCGTCGCTCTTTTTCTAATTTCTTTAAAAGGGGAAGCTAATATACCAACTTAACTTAATTATCACAAACAACGAAAACAAAAATTCTTATCTTATCAGACCACATAACTAGGGTTGCTTTAATTAACTTGTCATCTCTGTAAATTTACACTCATATAGTATAACTAGTTAATTTGACTTTATATTATGATGATTGAACATTATATTAATTATTAAAAGCCAATAGTATAATTTGACTCTTTATAGGAGGATAATTAATTGTATTTATAAGTAAACAAGGTTCCTAGCTAGATTAACTCATTGAACTAGTTTGTAGTATTAATTAACCAATATGTATACATATTAATTCATATGGCCAGGCTAGTGTATCTTGTTTGGATTTATGGACATACATAGAAGTTGCCGAGAATTGCCTTCATTTCTCTTATGCGAGACTTCCATATTTTTACCATCTTATATGCAATCAATGTCACAAATCATGTCGATCTTAGTGGTTTTGTTTACAAATAATATTAATTTACTTAAGAATGGAGATAGAAATTTGTGGCCATTGAACAAGGGATGTAATTGTGAACGAGCATAAATCATCTTCAACACATTGCGATTATACATCACAGAAGTTTATAGAATGTGAAATAGTTATAAATTGATCTCACCTTCTAGCCACTGCAAATTTTAAAGCTATCTTAATTACAATACAAGTTGATATCAATGAAATGTTCCACTTCAGTTGGAACCAGTTGTTTAGTTAGTATTGCGAATCTCAAACTAAACCGACTCATTTTAAATAGAATTCAAACATATCAAAACTGCTTATACCTACTCAAATCAATGCCAAATCTTGTAGTACTCCTTCCGTCCCAAGGAAGATGACCCCTTCCTTGGGCGGCACGCGATTTTATGTAGTTTTATTTTGTGTGTTAGGTGGAGAAATAAAGTAAGCGAGAGTGAATGATAAAAATGATTTTCATTTTTAGTAATGGGTCATCTTGAGTGGGACAAACTAAAAAGGAAAGTGGGTCATCTTCGGTGGGACGGAGGGAGTACTATTTCCAAATTGTGCTGTTTAATGGCGTTACCACAGAAAAATACTGATGAGATTTAAAAGCAGACCTATTTATTATATCCTCCCAAGTTCAAATATATTGCATCAATATCTGTCAACTGAATTATTTGTCAGTACTGACTGATTGATCATACAAATATATGAGGTATCCTACGATACATCTTTTCCTAATTAAATTCTAGACATGATAAACTCCAACTGAGATAGATGCACCATACATCAGAATGCATTCAAAATTTTGCCTACACATATTGTGTTTCATCTGGAGTTTCAGGGATGAGAGAATAAAAGAAAATGTAGTAACATTTAGCTGATGATTCTTGGCCACATGTCATTGACAACATTCAAGTGTACATACACAATCAATACCACATGTATATTACATAGCGGGAAGATATTGTATTAATTACAGCACAATAAACATCAACAATAGAGCCCACATAACAATGTCATTCAATTAATAATTGATTTTCATTTAGTTTTCACCTTCCAAAACTGCTCACTTCATCTAAAGGAAGCAATGCCTCCATTGTGTAGTACTACTTGATTATACAGATTATACAGTCAATAATGAGACAGATACTCGTATTATATGAGTGGAAGTGTGCTTCTAGTATACAGAAATCCTAAGGCTTCCAAGATGCATGTAAATAATGATTTTTCGATAAATTTTGTGGATGAATAAGGAGAGGCATGCTTACTCCAAGAGTTTGTTGCAAGTGCCAACTCCAACGGCAGCAGCAAGATGCCAAGCAGCATGCAGATATGGGGTCTCAGGAAAATAGTCTTCACAAATGAAGAGAGCACCACCTATTATTGATGACATTTTATGCACATTATGCGCCACCCTGAGGTCTGGATCTTCAACAGCTTGCTTCGCAAATGCAACCTAAACCAATAAGCACATGTAATACCTGTCAAAGACTTTGCTATTGCGACCCAAATTTCACTAGAGCACAGAGATATACAGTTCAGATTTTTTTAGAACAAGCTTATAAGTTCAAATGGTCATTAACATATAATCCATGATGCAGTTGGAAACATGATAATTCGATGATGAAAGAGAGGTAGATCATGCATTTGTGATGGAGCCTATCATTAGCTGTTATATCTTTTAAAAAGGTTCTCAAGATTATGCCCCTGAATCCAAAAGCTTCAATCTAAGTATAGAATGTGGACTCATTAAATGTCTTCAATAAAGTTAGCAAAATTAACTTTGAATACCCTCAAATATGCTGTTAAGATTGCCCAATGAGTCTTAAGTTAAAGAAGTATATACCTATAGAAAAGTGGAATATCTTGCTGTTTTTATTACATGCTGCTCTTATCTCTCTTTACCTCTGGCACAAACAAGAAACCCCCCAAACTCAAGACAGTTTGCCAATGGGCTAATGATAAGCTGGCCAAGATATATTACCATGCCACTCTAATCTCACAGAGAGGGAGAGAGCAAAAAGATTTGAAGTTACACCTTATAATCATCAAAATTATGTGTGTTTGAGGTAATTTTTATTGAGGCATAAGTAATTAGTGTCTGATAATAATTAATAGCAAAAGTCTGAGCAACATACAAAAGGTCCATGTTAAATTTCCTATTTGAACTAATATTTTCCTTTATAATCTCTGTTACTAAATCACTGGGTGTTCTTTTGCCTCTGTAACTAAAATATTTTTCTTTCCCCTGAAAATTATATGAAGCTAGAGAATAGGTCTCAAGTGCAGACAATACTGTAATATGAGAAACATCTACAATCTCCATTGACTAAATACCAGTATATAAAGAGCAAGCTACCTCCATCAATCCTGTGTGAACTGTTGTCACCATCAGAGGCTGTATCGGTAGAATCAGAGCAGATGTGGCCATCAACAACTTTGAGTTGTCATTCCTAAGTGCTCTTGTTAAACACTGCAAGGAATTATGTGCGCTTTAAGAGGGTGAGCTAAGAAAATAAACAGCGTGACAGAGAGTGCAACATTAAAAGAAGTTATGAAAGATACCCTTTTATTTGTGCACAGATTTGTCTTTGCACGTGATCAGGATGTTCCGAGATAAAACTTATATTAGTTTCTGTTCTAGGCGTTCGTTTATACTATCTTTTACGTGTGAGGTTTACCATTCTTTAGTTATGGCCTCTTGACTGGTTTTCATATCCAGAAACTAGTTTTGACAATCATGCTGATTATTTTTCTGCTGAAAGAATATAAAGCTAAAGCCTAAAGTATGGGCACTCAGTAAACTTTTTCTTTGCTTGATATCGCAACAGTGCAGAAGCGAGAGAGCATAAAACACCACAATATACTAGATGGTATAAGTCACTATAAAGTTATTAAACTAAAAAGACTCACCTTCCTTACTAGAAAACTATAGGTAATGGAATGTGTTCTATGGCTAACCATTCTCACAAGTAGTGGTTCATATTACGAACTTGTCAACTTTTGGTATCAAATTAATTTTCTTGAACACAAAATTGTATTGACTTAACATACTACAATCGAAATTTATTGACTGAAAAACACTCTGTATCGACTTTAAAATATCCATTCATCCTTAGTTCCTGACAATTTTTACACCCAACTACATAACTTCTTATTTGGCGGAAAGTAGACAGAAATTAGGGCTGTAACTCAAATAAATTGAGAGAAATGTAAACCCACAGGATTAAACATTTATACTCATTACTATTTACTCACCAATGTTGATGTGGCAATCATCATGCGGTCAGCCCATCTAAGATACTTCCTCCATGTCCCTCTTGAAACATGATACAAACTTGATGCAACTCCTACTCCAATTAGGGAATTCGCGTATATTGTACAATTAAGATTTCTCCTGCACCAGCCGAAAAAAAATGTTACACAATCACATAAATCTTTAACAATCTGCCAATTATCTGTGATGATATGACATTATCACCTTGGGGCCTGAATCCCAAGGGCAATAAATGGAAGTGACGTGAGCACATTAACAACTCTTTCAGCAAAGCTTCTATCAACTAAAAGGAGCAGAAAACTTGTTAATTCAGAAACTGAAGGACAAAAGGAAAATGAAAGTAAGTTGGTAGAACTTCAAGTATACTACAAAAGTATCATTTTGTGCCTAAAATACCATTAGTACAGCAATGGATGGGCCTTAGGAAAGCTGGTCTTTCCTGCCAAAGTTTCCTGATAAATAATGTACCTAATGTTAGCAGCAGAATAAATTACTATAAAGAAATAGTAGTACTACTTATTTACTCATAGAAGTTTACATATACAACGATGAGAAGGAAAAAAGGCCAACAATAAGGTCAAATATGAATTTAGACTCACAGAGGAACTGGCTGTTGGCTGCGTCTAAGGCTGGAAGTTCCACAAGCTGACCGATTCAACTGTTCATGTTGCTTTATCTCCTGAACTGTAAATGGTGAGTGGGGCAATAAGTGAACCCCGTGTACTCCATTCAAGGCCTTACTGGGCTTCAGTGAACCCTCGGGAGTCATCTTATACGACAAATTTGGCAATCAGTCAACCGGGATTGGCTGATTGCCAGAGATGACATATAGGCCTCAGTATGGAGTAGCGGGGATTCAACAATGCTTTCCACTACAGTTTATTCAAGCACATTAAAACTTTAGTCAAAGTATAAAACATTCTACCAAAACAAACCAATATATTAAAAGGGAAAGATTGATGCAAGCAGAACAACAGGCAGAAACTTCAAATTGCATAGTTGAACATTTAAGCCCATAAGCAGATTTAGTTTTACAGCATGTTATTAAGTGGATAGCCAGGAGAAACATGGACAAGGGGAAGGTCTGGCTTCGTAGATGAAACCTAAAAGGGAAGGAAATCCTAATCCTTTCTCCGTTTGCTCGTATCCTGCTTCGGTTAACACCTTTTATGGTTACGATTCAAAAAAGAGGTGAGAAAACACTTATCTCTCAGTGAATATCCGATCAGAAAACATCAGTGCAGATGACGGAAGTTGAATTATGCAAATAGATTCCGTCTCATTTCAGATCACATCTTCAGATTCAATGAACTGATTTCTCTCTTTAGCAACCAAGTTCATTAAACAGATCACAGCAACAACAATTCACAAAAAAAAAACTAAAAACTGATGGTTTCAAATTCATCAAAAAGCATATTGCATCGAAATCAATATGACGACAGTAATCTAGCTAAGAAGTTCAGAAACAATCATCGATAAGCTTTCATCAGCAGCATAAAAATCCTGAAATTAACAGGAAATCGTAAATGGAAAGAGAGAAATACCGCGGGAATTGAACTTTGGCAGAAAATAGGGATTTATTGTTAATTATATGGGCTTGATTGAAGAAATTCTAATTTGGGAACAACTGGTCCTATCGATTTGGACTTATTAGGGGACACACAAAATATCTCTCTGGAATATTTTTCTCCTCACTTATTTCCTATAATGAATCATTTGGAATCCAAAAACCAGAAATTGGAATTATTACTGTAACAATAATATGAAGAAGTATAATTATTGATATTTTCAGAAAGGCATCAACAACTAATATTTTTTTAGGTGTACCTCAGTTGATCTCTCACACCACTTACTTGTCTCATCCCTTTCAATTTCATTATTTCTAGCTCTTATTATTTAAAATTCCTTCTTATAAATTGCAAATAATCTGAAACTATAGAGTTCATTAAAAATTTAAAAATATACTATACATACTTGAAATTAAAGTTTCAGTAATTAAAAAGAGTAATAACTGCTAAATTCTTCAACTTATGATATTTTCTAATTTTTCGATGAACATAAAAAATAGTTAATGTGATTGGATGAATTGTGTAATTTTCCCAAATGTCACTCGGCCTTTTGTCGGCAAAATTCAGCAGATGTCGTACTCTGATAAGTCTATGTGGATACGTCGGGCTAATGTCGGACCAAATAATATGTTCTCATTCAACTAATTAATTTTAAACCAATATTTATATGAACTATTTTATACTACTACTATTTATTAATAATTAAAAAAATACTCTCTCTCATCCCGTGAATATAAGAACTTTGGATACGACGTATTTTAATGCAAAATTAGTAAAATTAGAGACATACAGAAAGAAAATTTCTACTTTTAGGGAATGGACCAAAATGGACATAGTTTTTATTTTTAGAGGACGGGGGAGAGTAATACTTCATCTGTCCACAAAAAATATTCTCATTTTGTCCTTTTGTGTGTCCACAAAAAAAATCTCATTCTAAAATTGAAAACGTTCTCTCATCTTTATCACTTTTACTCCGTCTGTCTCTTACCTTTTTCATTTCTCTCTCATACTTTATCTATTTTTTCTCTCAACTCTTTTACTTTACTAATTTCTTATTAATCTCTATTGTCCACAGATGAGACGGTTTAGGAAAATTGTCATTTAAACCATAATTTTAGGTTAACTTTTGGATAAATTTAGCATTGTTCTACATTATTATGGCCGGTTTTAGATTATTCTTATGTAATTTGTGAAGATATAGTGATGAAAAATACAAAAGTCACAATAAATTTCATCAAAATTTTACAAAAGTCGTGATTCAATTAACTAGTTTTATAAGTTACGGATTGGACTAGAAGTGTAGAAGTCAATCAAAAGTTGTTATTTAAATAATAATTATTTTTGTATACATTTTTCATTGACGAAAAGATGTTCATATTTTTCAAATCTCCCAATGAATTCTCTCTCATCCCCAATGCTGTCGGGATAAGGCCGCTCGAGCTCCTCCGCCTTCTCTCCCTCGTGCCTATGGAATAAGACGAATTCGAAACAATTACTCCCTCCGTCCCAAGATAAGTGAGCCAAAAAATTTCGGCACGGGATTTAAGAAAATGGGTTTTGTTATTAAAGTGGAAAGTGAATAAAGTAAGATAGTTAATAAAGTAGAGAAAAAAAATATGAGAGAGAATGCCCAAAAATGAAATGATTCACTTATCTTGGACGTCCCAAAAAGAAATGTGAGTCAATTATCTTGGGACGAAAGAAGTATAATTTATAGAAAAACTAATAGCTTCACAATATTTTCTTCATCATCATCACAAACCATACCAAAAATTCATATTTTAGGGAAGGGTTTGTCTAGAGTGGATTTGTGAAATTACAAAGCTTGAATCTGTAGATCTCAACCACAATGGGTTTGAATTCAACTTGTGTTCAGTGATTCGGCTCTCAGTTCTAGAGAGGGACACGAGCCCATGCTCGTTTGGAGTCAATACTCATTAGCTTCTCTTATTACAGGGGACTTTTGCTTAAGTCACCTATAAAAGTTAAGAAAAACTAGAAAAAAAAATTACTAAAGTATCCTTGTTAAAATTGTGACCATAGAGCTTTTTAAAGAAATCATCTATCATGTATACAAAATAGAAATGTAAATACATTTAAAAAAAAAAAGACAGTCGGACACGCACACATACGTTACGACGTCAAACCACTTAATTTTAAAAAAATTTACTAATACCCGAGATTTTGACTGGTCATCTTACAAATAAACTGGAAAAAAATTGAAACTGCAAGATTAAAACTACCATAATAATTAAAACCTCAGTATTAAATATTTATAAAATAATGATTTAAAAAAACAAAATTCTTCTACATCTCTCCATTTCTCTCTAATCGTTCCCACCTCCTGAGAAAAATTAGACAAATGAATAAGAATTGGGCATGATAGATTCAAAACGTTCGATAAAAATATTGAAAGTTAGGTGAATTTATGGGAATATAACCAATGTAGGTATTAAGTTGGACAAAATTCTTCATTTAGAAAAATAAAAATAATAATTTAAGGTGAGTGTACAATAAGCCTAGATATGAATTATTCTTATACACATACCTCGTATAAATGAATTACCCTAACTAGCCCTGAACCCTAGCTATGTTTGAAAGAAAAAAAGAGAAAAAATTTCTTGGAGAGGGGCAAACAAAATTGGTACTAGAAGATCACGTTTCACAGTGGCCTCCATTTCCACATTCATATTAATTTCTTGACTCGTCGAAACCGCCTATTAATTAATACCACAACCCCCCATTCCCCTCCCTCTCTCTCTCTAGCTAATTACATGCATATCAAAAACCATACTTTATTAACATTGTTGCACCTACTTAAATTGGAAGATTCAGAGGTGAAGCTTCCATGAATCAAGGGTCAATATTGAATTTTCCAAGTGATATTATCTTAGATTAATATTGTACTACTACTACTACTACTATACCACTAGCTAGAGTGTCAGTGTAAACGATCTCACCAGTTTTTACCTATTTATACATCTTTTTCATTTCTTCCTCTCCCGCCCCACTTTAACAACCCACATTCTCTCTCTAAAAATGACACTCCCTACTAGAGGAGAGAGAAAAAGATTGGATCCCACTTCAAGAATTGCTCCACTCTCTCTTGGCCTCCTCTTAATTCTCTCCCAACTTTGTTCTCTATCGCAAGCCGACAAAACCCACGTCACCGCCGCCGCTTCCGCCGCCTCTCCAACGAGAAAATTCCGGTTTTTCGGAAAACCGGCCGGTCCGCCCAGACCGGGTTTTTATGATGAGGAGAAGAGATTGGTTCACACCGGCCCAAACCCACTTCATAACTAGGTGACAAAATTGCATGAGGCCTTTTTTGGATTTCTGCTAGAAAAAAAGCTTGTGTAAGTTAATTCCACTATCAGCCTTCACTCATCATCTTTTTTTCTCTTTCTGAATTAGAATTTAATGTAGCTAGCATGACTGTTCTTGGTCAGTAGAGCAGGGGAAAAAAAAGGTTGTTAATAGTTTTTCATCTCATATTCCGATAACTGTTATCAACATTAGAATAGGAGATGAAATGATATTTGCAGCATCAAGTTGTTTTATTTTAATTTTTCAAAATGATGTATGTACCTTCTTCTGTCAAGACATTACTGTGGTTGTATTAATTGCTGTAGTTACTCATTTGCATCTACTACCCATTCCTTTTTTAAATAGTGTATTAAATTCTTTGCTAGCTGGAATTATTGGCAAGAAAAAAATGGGGCACTGACCAAATTGACAGTGTTAAGACGCTGCAATATTCACTAATGAGGCTATAATAACTTTCTGACCAAATTCTTGATTTTTAGGGGACAGATTTGATAATTCAAAACCACAGTGAGATTAATTTACACTGTACAACATTGTATGTCTATTGAATCTAGCTAGTCTATCTATCTTTTTTTTTCAGACAAGTGCTTAAAAAGGCAAAGAAAATATTGTTAATATGTCGAAAAATTCACAAACAGGCTATATTTGTGCATGGAAGCTAGGGTTCACTTTTTTAAATAGATACGTCAAAGTATAAATACTTTACTAGCTAGCTAGTTGCTTAAATATTAAAATGAATGATTTTTTCCATCATTGTTCCCTGATTGCTCATCAAAGCTTTCATATTAATAAATTAAATATTAACGTAAATAAATTAATTTATGCACTATAATTGTCTGTACTTTATGATTTCTGGATAATTTTATGTAATAGTATAATACAAAGATATATTTGAGGACTTTTTCCCTCATCGCAAAAATAAAAAACAAATACGGGAGTACTATTTTTTTTGGGAAAAAAACCATGAGAAACCTAAATTAGGTTTGTGAGCGAAACGATGAGAGAATTATTTGGAGAGTGCTTTAATTGAATTAAAAGCTTGTAATTGATTATCTTTCTGAATGAGGGATGCCTGTCCCTCTCACATGTCCAACACGCATTCTCAAGATTGTGAACGCAATCCTATATTCATTAGTCCTTGCACACATTAATTATATAGTTTCGATTTTCATAACTAAATTGATATGAGATTACCAGAAATTTAATCGTGTGTGCTAAGATTCATAAATCAAAGACTAATTATAAGTGACATTGTGTCAAATTAATACCGCGTCAATTCATTAATCAAACAATATTTATAAGACTCTAGTATATATCTAATCCAATATTAGTATAAAATTCTAAACATGCCACTAATTTACAAAAGTGATGCTAGTATTAGCTTCTATAAATTTTACTTCAAAGGAAACTTAATGAAACAGGATAAGATTGCTTTATAAATTACATGAAGATGTATACATATTTGAATAATTCTAAAATTTTCGAAGCTGCTCCAGAAATGAGTATTAGTGTATTGAGCATTTGGTGTTTCGATGCCACTGTTTTGCGTAACTAAAGGTAGGTGTTCTCAAGGTGAAGAGATCCATAAACTAGGCGTAGAAACTTCGTGGGAATTGCATCTTTTAACTAAAAAACATAAAACAATTCTTATTGGAATGAGAGATTATTTAATTTTGCATATATATATACAGCACATATTTCGAAAGATTCTTAAAAGCGAGAATTAATTGTAAGACTAATCAATTTGTCAACGAGCTAGAAAGTTTTCCACCATCCTCAAAATGAATGTTTGCTCCTACATAGTGTATTATATTGCGTGTCGACCAATACCTACCACACTCAAATGTATAAGTTTTTTATGTTAATTTATCGTGTACATGTTGAATTTATTTTTCGATACATGTAAAGAAATCAAACTACATGTAAATTGAGGGAGCAATTCAAGACACGGTCAAAAAAAAACTAAACAAGCTAAGAAAGCAAAATACACCTATACCAACAAGACCGTACTAAAAGAGCCAACAAACCCAACACTCAAGACTTCATCGACCAATGCTCAAGCAATAAAACAAAAGGGAGGAGTACAAGGAGAAGTCACTTTAGCAACAACCATTAAGTAGTGATTGCATATATGTCGATAACGATTCTTTATTTATCTGATATTGATTAAAACTGTCGATATCTTGATGAGAATCCTATAAAACACCATAGTTCTAATTTCATGCGATTGATCCTATAACATTATGCTTCAAACTAAATATTCATATTCACATGACCATGTGATTAATTAGGAGAATGATTTAATTAGCTCAACACGTATGGTCTTACCTCTTAACAAACGAGCTTTGATAATTGGATATTAATAACATCAACGACACAAACTGAGCCTAAAATTGCATGTACCCCACCAAATATGCTACGTACGTAGTAATTGCTTGGAGATGAAATTTTCTCACTCAATATGATTTTCTGAGCCAGGTAGATTCAACATTAAATATCACTCATTCATGAACAATTAGTTTATATTACATGACATGTGAGGGTACGTACAACAATAGATAATCCATTTAATTTTCGTATTTATTAATACCAGTTAGAATGATACCACTATATATACAGGGGCTTTCCAAAAAAATCATGGACTATATAAATTTTAGTTTTGAAAATACACCCTAGAAATTCAATTTGGTAATAGTGATTGTTGCACACAGATTTGTACAAGCTACTGAAAAATGGCGATTTCTTTATGGATAATTTCTTATACTATTTTTTATCATAATTAAAATTAAAAATATTAGAAAATTAAATGAGACAAAAAAGGAAATATAAAATACAAAAAAGGAAAATAATACACGGCATGGTCAACTAACAAAACCACATTCGCGGCATGGTCAACGAACAATCGTGATCTAGGCCCGACCTCTCCCTTGCGACGCACAGTCCCACCCCCGAACCTCAAGCGTGCTTGAAATATAAACTATATATATAATCAAATTACAATATTGAATAAATTTATGCACATAACATTAATTTATGATTCGATAATCTATAAAACAAATAAACAGTACAACAAACTCATCTTATAAGGACATAAAATTAGAGACACGACTACTTGTATTGGAAAATTTTGAAATGTGAAGCGCAAAGAAAGGCGTCCTTGAGTTGAAGATATATTTGTCAAATGACATCTTTTTTTATTTTTTGGGACACTTTCATATGTTTTTATTAATTTTAATTGGATGCCAAAATAAAGACAATTTTTAGACATATAATATATTTAAAATACAAATTAACATACTATTTTATTTTATGATATTTTTTTTAGTGAAAGAAATTAGTTTATCTAGTGCTCCTCTAGATTGACCTAGAAACAAGTATGGAGTTGGAATTTGTCCTCTCATCCAATATAAGAAAATGAAAGCTGGCGATTATGAAGTTAAGAAGAATAGCCAAAACAGGGTGGTGGGGAAAGTCCTTTATGATGATGGATGGTTGCATCAACCAATCAAATGCATACCATATTTATTACTAATGTCATTAATAATTATCAATGAAGGTCACCTCCATCCCCCTCAACATCCCATAATTATATACTTATTCATGTCAGATCTCAACCTTACCAAAAATATGAATTACACTTGTGAAATAGTAATACCTATGCATGTGTGGAACATGTGCATTGTATCCAAATATTCAAAAAAAAGAGATTACTTATAAGGGGATTACATATTAAATTATTAACCTAATTTAAACTATGCAGCGTTAATGTGTAAGTAATTGTTACAACACAAGCTAGCTCCGCATAGTATTAGGAAATTTTAAACAATTGGTGATGCTATCCCAATTTATGAAGGGAATAAAGACATGAAGGTCCACTTAGTTAAGGATGAAATATAATAATTTGATGAGTGTTGTGTGTGAGTGTGAGGGGACCAACCTCAAAGATTTGAGAGTATGAGAAATAAGTATGGAAAGTGAGGACCACTGTAAATTAAGAGCCAAGAAAAGGAAAGAGTAAACCAACAAAAAAGAAGAGAAATTTGGAACGACATTCCCATTCCAACTTTTATATCTGACTCTTCTGAATTAAGGTTATCAAGATTTTGTATGTATTCTGCTGTCACTTAGATTTCCTTTTTTGATTTTATGATTGACTGCCTAATCTATTCAAATATATCAACAACCTAATTAATTCAAGACTTGTCACCATTCATGTCTAATTTAACGGCTTTTAGAAAAATTAATTGACTAAACTATATACACTCAGCACAGTTTTACGCTTGATGTAATGCTATTAAAATTATTAGATAAATAATTAAAAAACAAATATACACAATGAATTACTATTGTGCATTGAGATATCGAACAGACCGTGTATATTAAACTTTACTGTAGAGGTCAGGCCCAGAGGCCCAATTAATAACCAACGATGTAAGGATTTGGGCTTGGGCTGTAATATCTACTTCTACATACTACTTTCTTTTAATTTGTACTATGATTTAATATTTTTAGAGTTTCATACTAAAAAAGTAAAATGACAATGTATATAGGGAGTGATTTATATGAGAACTATCATCAAATGAAGTTAAGAAATTTATCAGTTTGAACTTTGAAGCATAAAATATATCAGTTGATAACAAATATATAAAACATAACGGTTGAAGTAAATGATTGTGTTTCCAACTTATAAGTTTTCAAGTTCGCATTTTAAGATAGTTTTCAATTGAGCCACTCTATTATATCATATAAACTTATTTTACAAGTTTACTAATCTTCATAAATAACATTTGATATATAATTTGGCAGATATTGCAACCACTCGCTAGAAAATTCGAAATTTTGGGCTTTGCGGTGGTAAGCAATAAAACTAGGCAAATAAGGTTTTAGGATTAATATTTTCCTAATAACACAGCTAAAAAAACCCCTAATTATTATTGAACGTAATATAACATGTGGAGTACTAGTACCTTTGCCACGTCAGAATTCACTAAATTTCTTCCAATATTTGATAAGTACACAGTTTCTTTCACTGAATGAATCATGCACATTTTCGGCAGCATCTTTGTTTTCAATCATTCTCCATTGTACTCAATAATGGATAAACTTTTCTCTATTCTTGTCTCACCTTTTTTTAGTATCAAACTTTCCTTTTTTGTAGCTCAATAAAGCACTTTAAAAGTTAAAACCACTTTCAGCTAAAGCACTATAGATTTATAATTATACATATTTATAAATAAATTAAGAATCTAGTGTGCTCATAAAGTCAAAATATGCGTAGAATATTAGTCCCACCAATTGCTATGTCGAATAAATTCTTACAATGGATCAATTGCACTCCCTCTCGAATCCAATATAAGTAGAGCCATAAGCTCTACTTGATTTTTACTAACCAAAACCAAGCAATGGCTCAACTTCATAAACTCGAGCTCCAAACCCCAATAGCATCATCACCCCATAAATTCTTCGATATTTACCACAGCAAAGCCTACCTCATGCCCTCAATTTGCCCCGACAAGCTGCAAAGCGTTCAAGTGCTCGAAGGAGACGGAAAGAGCATCGGCTCCGTTAGGCTCTGGACTTATGTCATGGGTAACAATGTCTATTTTTATTTTATTTTAAGATGATCGAGTGTGTAAATTTATCATGCGAGAAAACCTTCATTTCGTTTACATCCTTCGCACTCCAACGAGGGAGAATATTTTCACACCAATATGTCATCACAATATATTTTTTTATCGTGTTTTAGGTGTTCCTGTGATTGCTACGGACAAGATCGTGGCACTGGACGAAGTGAATAAGTCAATCACGTTCGAGCTCATTGACGGAGAGGTTACCAAGTACTTCAAAAGCTTCAAAGCGACACTCGAAGCTGGAGGTGTGAATACAGTGAAATGGAGTGTGGAATATGACAAGGTTAATGAAGATGTGCCTCATCCACACTCTCATCTTCAATTTCTTGGGACCATGGCCAAAGACATTGATGCTTACCTTCTCAAACAAAAATAAATTAATTAAATCTAGAAGGTCTTATATAATTATTGCTAGGTGTGAAATCTGGGTGCTGTCTGTGATTTGCTTGTCCAAGTTCAACTTGTTACATTGTGTGCTAATGTGTTTTTATAATACTATGTGGGTTTACCAATGTCAGATCCTATGTCTCACAACTTTGGCTTTCTGTCAAACAATTCAAAATAAATACAGTAATTTATTTTAAAATTGAAACTAAAAAAACTATAGTCTAGTTTTCATTTGCGGTCAATTTATCTTCAAACTGCATTAACACAATGAATCTTCTGCATGCTAACTTTAAAATTTTGGAATGCAGTAATTGATATCGTTTTATAACTATATATGGATGTATAAAATGACCAAACAAGCTTAAAATTAATCAATGTATCGAAGTGAATAGTATATTAGCTTGGGTTATTTTTATCAATCCATTGTATCACTCGAAACAAACGTCTCGTTTGGGTTTTAGTAATATCATATACTCCCTTCGTTCATTCCATACAAACATATATCCATACAAGATAATGTGAGAAGATTTGTAGATTCACTATGCATGCTAAAATTTCTAATAAAGTATACAGTTCGTATTTCCTAGGGAATTCAATGAACTGAGAAGAATCAAGGAATTTATCCAAGACAGCGAAAAATCTGACAACATAACAAAACACAACAATCCAACTGTAGTATTTTGACAAGAAAATTTGAGTGCAGGAAGCAATATAGAGGCGTACTTGTTCCTAACCAGAGTTGTTATCACATGAATCGATGCCCTATTCGAATCCTAGGCTATAGATGATCTCCCTCATCTGCTGTTGAGACATCTTATCTTCACTAGAACCCTCAAGCTACAAGACAAATTACAGTTCCAAGGAGATTACTTTCTGCTTCTCACAATTTCTGTTTCAAAATAATTGCAATCCTTGAATTGAAGAGGCGAACAATGTAGTATATATATAATATTAAGTGCTAAGATTTAGTATGTTGTAACATGACTTAAATGAAAAAGAATGATAAGCTGAATCTTGATAACACAAAAAATCTTACATTCTGGATTTCATGATTTCTTAGATGACCAATATTTCTTCCTGTGACATGTCTGAATCACTCAAGGCAGAATATCCTTCCTCAACTGTCACAATATCAATGTCTCTGTCTTTGTAGATATCCAACTCTTTCACCTGAAAATATATCAACATCTTAGCATGGAAACATCAAAGAATTATAAAAAACAAAAGCACTGCTCACTTTCTCTGTTTCAGGCATCAAATCAAACTCATCTTCACGTTCCACATATTCCTCATTTTCCTCGAGCTCTCTAAAATCTGGAGCAAATGCACTCCAGTTCTCAGTACAATCCTTCGCCCACAAATAAACAATTCCAGTCAAGGAAACGGAAGCAATTATAGGTTTGACAGGATGCCAGGCCAAATCTAGCAATGTTTCTTTTGGACCCTCCAGAATTTTTGCAAGACGCCGATCCATGTCCCATATATAGATCTTATGCTCTCCTTTGCTAGCAGAACCTCCAGCAACCCACTCACCGTCACCACTAAAATACGGTGCTTTCCAATGCACTTTGGTGATCAAATCCTGAAACTCCCGGAAAAGAGCTAGAGCCCCCGATCCTGCATGCTTCAGTCTTTGTACTTCATCTTGCTCAATGGATTCCTGGTTTGCTCTGTCCAGCACTTCATGCCCGTCTTTCAGTGGCAAAAGGTTTTCATAGATTCTGATAATTCTATCATTTGAGTTTGTCAGAAGATATTGTCCACCTCTGCTAAATGCAATATTCTTTATCAGCGCGCTCCCTGGTATAGAAAACATACCACGTATTTTGATGCTTACACTATCAATAATTAGTATCTCTCCTTTGGAATTTCCCACATAAACCAAATCGCCATACTTGCTGAAGCACGCAATACCCGGTGAAAAAGGAGTAGATCCATCTGGAATTTTATTACCAGACGGAGGGGTGGCACCATTTCCTATGTCAGACAATGACACAGGAAGCACAATTGTGGTCGCTGTAAGCAAGTCGACAATCATGGGGGCTGATGACAGAGGACAAGCTAAGCAAATTGACGGGTTGGATAAACCAGGATGGAGACAAGCACGCAAAGGCGTTTGTTGTAGTACAGTTCGAGCCATTCTCTCTCCTTTGACAACATCCCAAAGAGTCAGAGACTTATCTATAGCTGCAGCAAGTATGCAGTGGCCATACTTGGACCAAGAAACACTTGTTATTGCCACAGCACAGTCCTTATCTTTTAATTCTTTTGCAATGCCTCTGGTTTCAAAATCCCATATGATACAACTTCCGTCGGAGCACCCAGCTGGCATATTAAACATAGAAAAGTTACAATGGTTGTAATTTGAAAGACCACAAAGGGAAAATGGAACAAGGAAAACAAGAATGATCAGGTATTGCCAACTTTGTTAGGTACAAAAAGTTCGAAGTTGAGAAGTTTTATTAGTGATAAGGTACAATAATCAAGTTCAAGGCTACTGGCTACCATATTTACCTCTTGCCCATATGGATCAGAAAGTGCAAAGAGTAACTGCATCAAGGCATGTCTTGCGCAGTAAGACCACAAGCTATAAGAATTTCTTCACATAAGGAATTAAGGAATAGAAAGGATCTTTACTTTGAATCAATAACAATCAATGCTAGAGGTCTATAAGTTTTGGCTCTAAGAATGGAGCTAGCAGTATCAAAAGAACATGCAGATTATACACCTGGTAAAATCAAATCAAAGAGTGGACTAAAACATAATAGCATTAATATAGCAAGCTAAATTTACTCTGGAAATATTGGAAAGTTCCAAGTACAAACTTGAACAAATTTTAGAGCTGTATGAGAATACTTTCTCCACTCATGCAAGACCAGTATGATATGCAACTTGCTCGCTTTTCAGAGACCCAATTTAGTTATATTATTGACAATACATAGTAAAATAAAGCAATAAATAAATTGAAAGAGATTTTAAAAACTATAGCAAAAGTATTACCAGCAAGAAGGTTTCCACGGCGATTAAATGCAATACATTTCATAACACCATACTCCAAATACTCCTCTATCACTTCGGGAAAATCACCCTGCAGTGGATCTGCATGAGACCCAAAAACAAAACTTTTAAAGTTCAAGTAGAGAAGAAAACAACATGAGGAATAGACAACCTGCCACGAAAAAAGAAGAATGATACAACCTGCCACGAAAAAAGAAAGAAAATTACCAATAATGGGAGCTTTCATGGTGCACCAGAAGTTTCAAATTTGCTTCTTTCTGACGAAAAACCAAATGATATACCTCTCAGGCATACACACAAATTAAACACGAACCCATTAAGCCAGCTCCAGAATCCAGTGGATACTGTGATTCTACAAATGGCAAAATGCAGTGAAGAAATTAATCCAAATCTATCAACATATGAAAGTAAAAACA
This sequence comes from Salvia hispanica, assembly GCF_029641045.1. Lineage (NCBI taxonomy): Eukaryota > Viridiplantae > Streptophyta > Magnoliopsida > Lamiales > Lamiaceae > Salvia > Salvia hispanica. The sequence goes on from NC_142694.1 coordinate 51,845,927, forward strand.
AATTGTAAAATACTCATCCAACCCCCCGCACACACACCTCAAATTATCACAAAATCATGATTGTTCTTTCAATATGCACAACCAAAAGAAATCAGTTGAGCATATGGCCGTTTTTTACACTCATTAAATCTTCATTCAGGAGACATTGGTGAATGGTGATGATTTTTGTTTTACATATTTGGTGTACAAAAGACTGTTCTTCTCAGTTCTCACGAATATACATTAAAAAATCTTATTCAGTTTTTAACACTACTATAAAAACACCTAACATATGTGCTAAGCCAAACTACCGATCAAGCAGAAACACATCAAATATTTCAATACAACTTCATTCCTACTTAAAGGACTTAAAACCACTAGACAGCAAAGGAGGAAATAAATTTCTAGTATTTCTTGTGATAGGCTAAATCCACTCATATATGCTAACTTCTATTTCGTATTCGATGCTTGATTTAAAATGGCATTTTCATGCCATCAAATACAAATAGCATAAGTGAGTTCAGGTAAATAAGCATACCCAGCATCACCAAAATATTTGTCAAGGAAGCCAAAATCGAAGGAAAGCATGATAAAGCGCAGGAAAATCAATTCATTATACAAATACATAAAAAACCTAATTGAATAAAAATTGAAAAACGAGAATTGCCTCAAAATTCCTATGTTCAGCAGCGCCAAGTTTACATAATCATATAGAAACAGTTAAATTGATTCCTTCATTCATCAAATGTACCACTTCATAGCTGAGCTACTTCTGCGGTGCGCGTGCGGCGCTGGGTTTTTTTATGAATGCATTTTCTTACGTCAGAAAAAAACTAAATTTGTTTTTCAATATAAATTGCAAATTCACCCCTAATGTTTTAAAATTTACAATAGCATGATTATTTTTGTTAATGAAAATTACAGTGGTTTTATTTAGTGATTGTTTAGTTTTTGAAAAACAATAAATTGTTTGTAATTGGATCCACTCTTGTGTAAGAATAGCATGATTCTTGTAGTAGTTGGTAAGCCAAAATGATGTACTAGTACAAACTGCAACTACAAATTACTCCGTGAATTACAAATTGTTGTTAATAGCAATAGATGTAATCTGATGGTGATTAAGTGGCGTTTGGCTCGATCTGAAGTTGGAGCTGGCCGCATTCAACGCCTCCTCCTCCGAGTCTGAGAGTGATGGGCTGAAGCAGCTTCCCGTTGTTCCACACGATGCAGCTCTCCTTAGACAGCCAGTTGTCACTGCTCGGCTCGATTCTAGTAAGTTGAGTTCCATCTGGGAGATCCTCAGATCCCATTTTCAGACATTCTACCAAAGGCTTTATGTGTATTTCAGCCCTCCCCATGATGTCGTCTCCAGTGAATGTATCGTGGTCATACACCCCCTTCAATAACACATATTCATCATTCATTAAGTGGACGTGGATTGTACAACAACGAGGACTTACCAGAGTGATGGGAGCATTTATGTCTTTGATAACAATAGTCAAGTCTTCGTTCCAAACAGGATTGCAGTTGTCTTTCTCAACTCTCGTCTTCACCCTCTGCACACCACTTACTAATTCATGTTTCTTTTACTAACTACTCCACTATTCATCAAATAAAAGAGTAGTTAAAATAAATGGAGAGGACCTGGGAGTCGCATTCGATGATCACGTAAGGATCGCTACTCCTGGTGTCGCGCACAGCCAAGTTGATACCTCGCTCCACCCGAATTCGGAGAAGCCCCAAACCATCCATTTTCTGTTTCCGATAATGCACTGCCTCTGCCTCTGCTAATTCAATTTTGAGGCGAGGGGCCTTTGTATTCAACAGCCACACGTTCTTACTTCTCTCCTCTGCCAGAATTTATATTCTCTGTGTATATGATAATATGATGTATTCCGAATATGTGTTTGTGATTGCTAAAATTCGAATACTCTTTATTCATTCTACTAAATTGTCTCATCAAAGTATTCTAGTATTTAACAGCATATTCCTCGAGAACACACTTTACATTTAGTACTAACAAGTGTCCGACTCCAAACACACAGCACATTACACTGCAATGCACTTATAAAAAATACTAAGTACTCCACTAAATTATATATATAAATCGTGGAGTATCGAATTCCGCCACTAATTAAAAGTGATACCCCAAATCCCACACTGGTACCGAAATTTCTAGAGGCATCCAACATAAAAACTAGCAAGTCCTAATTAAAACCAGTTTTCATATCGAATAAGTATTATGTATGGTCATCACTGATTCTAACAACATGAGTACTACAATTCATAAAAGTCTCCACTTGAATAATACTCCGTATAATTTATATTAAAACAATATTTTCGATTCTTTTGATTTGAACAATCTATTTATATTTAGTCAACCTATCTCAAATTGGATATGTGATCTAATTTACCTTGTTGTCATATTTAAATTAATTACTCCTATTATTTGGGGAGATACAAGTTAACAGCGTGATATTGATTTACAATATATTAACATTCTGATTACATTTTAAAAAATTATTCTCTTCAATTTTAATAGGTGGCTATGTTTGGGATTTGGATAATTTAGCCTTTTCCTCTGTTTTTTCTATAGAATAGAGTTTTCTAGATTATTTTCTTCCAATTCAACAAGCCCGTTGGACTATATTAATCTTAAGGCCCATTCGATTAATTTTCGGGCCTTTGGGCCATGATTGAATAACGGGATATTGATTATAGTAAAATGGGAGTATGAGAGTAATAATTTCCATTGTTTAAATGCATTTATCATTCCCAAACTGATTGTTTGAATTTTAGGTTAATTGAGCTATATCATTCCCAAAATGTATACATCAAGTTTCTAAGGAAGGGTGTACAAACTGATTACAAACTGATTACAACTTCAACTTCAATATTTTAACCTGTCACTTGTTCTAAACCAACAAACACACATACATGATGAAATATTATGAATTCGAAATGATATAGTTTTCGCTACCAATAAAAGTTGAATTCAAGTTAAATTATGACAAAATGATGAATTCAAGTTAAATTATGACAAAATGATGAATTCAAGTTAAATCTTCATAATTCAATGATTGAAAATAAAATTTGACAATCACTTATTCTATACCGACAAACACATTATATGTGTGATAGATATTTGGTTGTTCAAATCAAATAAGGAAGTAGACATATCAGAATTTGTAGTTCACATGTGGGTGTTGCAGCTGATGGGATTTTCACGTTACTCACCAAATTGTAGCCACATGTCAAAGACTCGAAACAATAATTGATGAGAAAGATTATCCCATGATTAGGAATACGTGATACCATTACAAGGCTTTACAAATTAATTACTATTACTACATTATTTTTGTTTCTAACATTTCACAAGATATACGCAAAAAAAAATATAATGGGCTCTATAATCAAATTATTCAAATATGAATAAGTCATTGTCTTCCATATATTAATACAGTAGATTTTTTTTGTAAGGGCCTTCCAAATTGGAGTCCTAATTAACCTCTAGTTTACTGCGGGGGTCAAGCCCATATATACATAACTGGCCTATGATTAGAACCATAAGCCAACACGTGATTTTTGCATCTTATTCATTTTCCGTACGCACGACCGTACACACAAATGGACTGAATAAAAAATTCAATTACTCATTTTGGGGTCAACTTTCTGTTTAAGATTAATATTTATTGATAAGACAAATGAAGCATAAACATTATCTTGGTATAAAAGATGCAATTATATTCCTACCTAACCTATCGATAATTTAGCAACAAACAACCAATACAAATTATTCAAAAGGTCAACATCCATGTACAAACCTCGTTCGACAACAAATAATATTAAAATAATACACATGACATTTGAGAATTACATATGCAAACAGAATAACAAAGGAAACGAACATTTGTTAAAGCCATGTGCGAGTAGTATTTAATTTTGTGGTTCAACCGCTAATGAAGTGTATGGGGTGTTCATTCGGGCTAATAATATTTAATAGTAGCTTTATAAGCTCTTCAAAATATATTTTCAACTCTTCTCTTTTCATTAATTTTACCTAATAGCCTTCAAATATCTCTTTCTAACTAGTTTTTCCTTCTAATTCTCAATATTTGTCTAACTTATATGGTCAACATTCAATTACTTTAATAAATTATACTAAAATATATGAGCCATTATATCTTCTATGCTCTTCAAAACATATTTAAACAAACATTGCAATTTTTTCGGTAATATCTACATTGAACTCTAAGCATTACATACACTATACTTAAAACATTACATATATTGCACTCAGGACATTATATTTTGAAACATACTTAAACAACATTATAATTTTTTTAGCATTGTGTACATTGAACTTAGGGCATTATGTACATTGACTTAGGGCATCTAGCAATGCAATGAAGAGCATTAATTTGTAAGTCGTTAAAGAAATATACTCCATACAAATTACAATTTCGTGTAAATTTTTTTATCGGAAAATTTGTTAGAATCATCGTAAAATTACTTTAATTTGATACTCCATATGGTATGTGAAAAATATAATTTAAATCAAGAAAGTTAGTACTCTTCGTCCCATAAAGGATGTCATATTTGAACGATGACATGAGATTTTAGGAGATGTCGTTTTATATGTTAAGTGTAGAGAGAAAATATATTTTTATATATTGATGTGAGATAGAACTTTTTTTTCAAAAAGAAAATATGACATCTTTTGTTGGAAAGAAAAAATGTGACATCTATTATAGGATGGAGGGAGTATAATTTAAGTTTTATGGGTTTTTTTTCAAATTTTGAAGGATTGATTTTGATTCCTTGGTGGGAATGGGTCCTCTAATTTAACATCGAAATGTATTTGGCCTTTGGCCATGCATCTTAAGATGAGCTTAAAAATCCAATGGGTTGGCTCCGCCCATGGCCCCCCTTCACATGGCACCCACAAACGTGTGCCTAAGCCATCCCGCACCAGGGGATGGGACGGAGGCTCCATGTTGAGTACGCTCTACGATATTTAACTTATAAATATATGTAAGAATGAATTGCAAGCACCTTAAAATACACTAGCTTAGGAAGGCCACGATGATATCAAAAAGATCCGTGCTGAATTGGCGTATTTAATTTTACATTTTACTAGTTGATCCAAAGGCCATGTTCAGAATCAGTATTTGCCTACAGTATAATTCATCAAAATTTCTTTATGGTAAAAGTATATACGTACTTTTTTACAATAAGTAACTTTTTTACTTTTAAATATTAGTATTAAAATTTAAGTTAAATTCTAAAAAATCGCGAAAGTATCCAATATACTTACTAAATCTGGAGATTCTGGACCTCGATTTAGCCATAAATGAGTCGCACTCACAAACCAATTACACTCCAATCAACAGCCCAGGTGATCCGATTGCCAAGAAGAAAGCCCAAAAGGATTGTAAGATCAATGCTACGAATTACTTATACCCTACTAAAAATTACTACTCCTAGCATTCAAGTCATAAGAATATACTAGTACTCCAATTAATCAAACATCAATATTTAAGAGACACAACAACGGACCTCACGGATGTGCACTAATATACTACTCCTAACATCGTTTGGTAATTGGTCTGAATGAGTCCGAAACTACTTTGGCAAAGAGAAGAGAAACAAGAACTGACTGAATCAAAATATAAATGATTGTATTAATTCAATGAAGAGTTCAACTGACAAGAGAAGATTAACAAATCAAAATCAAAATAATTGTATAATCAATGAAGAGTACAATTGAAAAAAAGAAGAAAAGAAGAAGTGACTGAATCAAAATAAAGCAGGGCTCCAGAACCAGAACCAAAGGTTCAAGCTATTTCAACACCAATTCCCCACCGAGCCGAAACAAACCAACAAAATATAGATAATAAAACCATCTCAATGGGAAGATATCTTTGAATTGAGTGATTTATTGAACCATGATTTCCAGCTTCCGGATCCCTTGCGGGGCAGCTTCTCGCTCTCATTCGCCTTCTCCTTCTCCTTCTCCGCTTCAGGCTTCTTGCACAGCACAAAATTCCGAACGCCCATTGATCCGATCGTCTCCCATGGACTCAGAGCTGTAACACAACACATATACACTATTAATTTAACCTTAAATTTGGGGAAAAACAGAGCAATACACAAAATTGAACTTGAATTTTTAATAGATTACCTTCAGTTCCAGCAATCGGGCAATAGAGCATGAAATTGTTGAGATCAGATCCAAGGATAGGGAGCCTGCCCTCGCGCGCATACGATTTCAGCGCCGTATCAATCACAGCTGCAACGAGCTCCTCTTCCTTCACCACGAACCGGATTGGACCGGCGCTACCCAGAAACGTAACGCTGATCAGGAACCGCTTCACCTTCGCCGCCTGACTCTTCTTCTGCTTGTAAAGCAACATTGTTTTTTCTTCGATTTTCTTTTACGAGTGAGATTAAATCAAAAAGGGGGAAAATTGGAGAGAGAAAAAAAATAGAATCTGGAGTGAGTTCACGTTCACGGGTCGAGGCCTTGGCAGCGGTAGTACCAGCCTTCCATGCAAGAGCCGAAGCAGAATGAGGTAGCGGTCGAAAGCGAAACCCCTCTTCTTTGAATAGAAGAAGAAGGGATGACCATCAATTGTGCGCCCGAGATTTCCACCATTCACAAAGGAAAACTGTGAATCGTTTTGGATGATCGCACAACTGGAAAGAGGAATTGAAACAGGAAATTTGGGAGGAATCGATTCGAATTGAACGGAGAGGAATTAGGTAGAGTTGTGATTACGCAAAGGCGGAGAGATGGATGTGTGGATTTATAATAGCGCAATGTGAATGCAATCTCCAATTAGGGTTAGGTTACGAATGTGATTAATTTTATTTTTTCAGACGTTTTATTTGAAAAATATGATATCCGCCGCTGCGTGTGAGCTGGATTTTGTTAGGATAAAAACCCAGTGTTTCGCGACCGTTGATTTATTATTTATTGTTTTTATTTTTTCCTTAACGAAAAATTACTAAAAAAATTCACAAGTTGCCTTGGTTAGATGGTATAACATGAATTCTTTTACAATAAGTCAAAATTCTATTCAACGACATGTGGTCTTGCAGTTGAAAAGGAAACTCATAAATACACTGAGAGGCCAAACTAGGAAGAGGCAGGGAAGCCTTCATCTTTTCGATTTTATATTTAATTATAATTACTAACAATTACTGAACTTATTTAATGTTACATTGTTACCATTATTCCAATCTTCTTAATATATTGAATCAAAATAATGATAACTTTTTTAACGTATCTTGTATGCAATATTTAGGTAGGGTTGGGTACATAAAACTTTATCAAACTCTTGTCATAGTGTTTAATCTTATAATCTAAATAAAAATAAAATTGTAATTTCATGATTGAGATAGCTACTCGATATATTCCAAAAGATTCATAGTAGTATATTTTTTTAAGTTTCCTTTTACTTTTGCTCCGTCACTTTTTTTTTTTTTTTTTTGTATAGAAATATCTATTTGATAATTTTGTTGATATTTATTCAAATTAAGTATTTGAACAATTTCTCTATTTGTTCAAAAAAGAGACTTATATTGAATTTATAGTAACTTTATAATCATTCTCTTCTCCAACTATAAATAATATAAATCGATTATTTGTTTAAAATAATCACATATTAATGAGGTTTATCTATACAATATGATTTGTATAGTAGATTTTTAAGTGCGATTTTTGTATGGAATAAGATTTGATTACGGGGATAAAACAATTCAAAACTATTAAATACTGGGGTACTATTGAGATTTACCCATACTTTATGATTAGAATAAATAGTATAGTATAAATTTAGAGTGAGATTTTTTTTGTGGTATAAGATTTTGAATGGTTGATTTTTAAGTGTGATTTACTGATTTTTGTACGAAATAAGATTTGGTACGGGGATAGAAACAATACAATACTACTATTAATTATTATTGAGATTTATCTATACTTTATGTGAGATTTTTTTTGTGGAATAAGATTTGGTACGGGGATAGAAACAATATAAAATATTATAGGGGTAAAGTAAAAAATAAAACGTGTTAAATATGTGTACATGGAAAGGAGGCAAGTATGAATGTATGTATGATAGTACAATTTTTCCTTAATTATTATGCTATTAATTAAGGAGATTAAACATTAAATGTATTTTTAATCTATTTTTGTGTTAAATATAATAGTAGTAGTAGTAGTAGTAACTATATTCATATCTGTACGTGGAGAACAACTCTTTTCACAATTATCACAAATTAAATAACACCATAACAATTTTAAAGCTTGTGACACACTGACAGATAATCTCTTGCAAATGTACTGAACATTTTAACTAATTCAACGTCTTTAAAAATATTCTATAATGGCGTTCCAATTACTTATAAGTATCACATTATATGTTAGTTAAAATTAATTATCAGATGTTGAACACATACTAACGGACCAATAGTCAATTTTGACACCCACAAGCCACAAAATTAAATACATAAGATAGTACCTTTAATCACATGGGATCAGATTATTGCAAATTTTCGTTGGATATATAATCATAAATTTTGGTCATTTACAAAATTCCCTTGTTTTTCCATCGAATTATAAACTACTACTAGTATATATTTTCTGTAACTTGAAATGTAGTCAACAAAGCAAGCCTATAACCAAAACGAAGTTTCGTGGTATTGAAATTTTGGGATATCTCAAAAGTTAGCATAATTATCATAGGAAGTACTATGCAACTAGTTTAGCTAAACGTTTTTTCGTGTATTGTGATTGGTGAATTGAGATTTTGGGATAACATACTCTTGAAAAGTTTTACAATCAATTTATTTTCTTTTCTAATAATCGGCTGATAGATTCGGGTCATATAGATATTAGTGTGTACTTAAGTGTGATTCAGTGAATCAAAATATAAAGAAAGAATACATTAAAAAATTCTAATAAAAAAAATAAATTTTTTAAATATCTATACTACTCCTTAAGAATAAAAATTAAAGTAAACAAACACCACCTAAAATATTGTATTTCAATGGACCGATAAATCCCATCAAAAAAACTTACTTATGATGTTTTGACTCATAGCACATGTATATATATTCAAAGTTTTCATTTTTCCTTCCATTGACTGAAAATGAAACATTTAGAAGTTAATTGGTTAAATTTAACCAATTAAAGTATGTCTCATCATCATTTTGTAATGCAATCTTTTCTATGGTTCTAGCTAATTTAGAGGTTATTTTCCAAATAAGGGTACAGGGATTTTTTAAGTCGCAAAATATAATGGGCGGCCTATTTTAATGATATTATGGATAATTTTATGTGACATTATCTTTTTTGTGCGGATGATCATTATAAATATTTGAATTTATATTTAATGACAAATTAAAGATTATATAATTACTATCAAAATTATACTTGTGTGTTTTGAAATATGACTTTGAATCCAAATGTGACTTACAAGAACATTCTTTTCATGCTTCAATACAACTTTTAACTAATAAGAACGACATGAATAGTAAAATATATTGAGGGTCCATTTACCGTATTGTGTATAAAATTAAAATTGTGTTAGAATTGAATTTGAGGTATGGAAATATGGATCCTTTGGATATGGGGTAGTATTACACTGCAATTTCAAATAATTAATTTGGTAAAAAGTTAATTTTACTTTTTATTTGGTACATCAAAATATCAATAGAAATTTGACATTGGGTTTTAATTAAAATATGAAGTGAAGGCTTGTACCTTGGACTTTGTGGCAAGGTTGCTATGGCAGCATATTCTTCTTTCATTTTTCTTTCTCTTTAATGGAGCAATGCATATTCTTCTTAGTATACAGGTCACAATAAATATTATATCTCGCTTGAATTCGGCAAAATTCAACTATCAATTTAAATAATAATAAAAATGTACCTAATATACTAGTTTTTGGTCTGAAAGATTCCTCAATTGCTCTTCTTTATATGAGTCCAGAATATGGACTCATGGTGTCGCTATTTGAAAATTATAAGAATGTGCGGCCTTTGGTATTAAAATTCATCATGTCTATTTTATTTATTAAATCTCAAATAATCTAATGCCACACTTTTTAAGTATCCACCATGAAGCAAAATATCAATTACCTTTGAAAATAATAATTAATAATTTAGAAATCAGAAGTTAGCCTACTTGCAACAAGAATTCATCCTTTCCCACGCCTCTCACTGAGAAAATCCGGCAAGAGCCATCGCATTTCAAATCGTCAACTCACTCCTTATAATTTATATAGTTGCTTTTTTAAAATACTTGTATTTAGATACGTAATTATGGATATAATAGCAAATTATACTCAACTTTTTAAATTGTTTCGTTAACTTTACAATCTTTTGATTTGTTTCATAATTTTGGAAATAAGATTTAGACATTTAGTTTACATCGAATTTCAATATTCTATCCCCACTCAAAATTAATATTGATGTGGTAATTTTTAAAAGTGAAGTTATTTTCAAAATTATTTATTGTATGACATGTTTGAAATCGAAATGGACACCGACTTCTTTTCTGGGTATTATTTTTTCTCCCTTTTTAGAGAATAAGTATATGTTTTGTTAAATGACTAGTAATACTATATAAAATCTTGTGCCGAAACAATACTATATAAAATCCTGTGCCAAAAAGCAATGTTGCATATTTATTGGGACGGAGGTAGTATTTATTTGGAATCTTCGGGAAGGGATCGTCTTGTAGTAGCCAGTAAGATGTCATTTTCAACTGGAAATCGCTTCACATTTGGTTCTGCTTTTTGGCCTACTTATAGGCTTTTAACGAAATTTGGATATTTCTTTAGTAAATACAGTAAAAATTATGGAGTAAATATACCAATACTATAATTATCAAACAAAAAGGTTGCTGCTAATTTGCTCTACAACTTTCCGTAGTTAATGGGCCTATGTTGTACTTTTCATGACATAAAAGTGGTCCAACAATTGCCACAAGCAAAAATAAAAAGGCAAAATATTGCCTCAAAATAAATAAGTAGGAAAATTGGACAAATTTACAATTTGAGGGGATATTTGATTTTCTAGATAAAATAGAATCAAGGTATCTTTCTACGATTGAGTTGTGTGATTGAATCTCATGAACCAAACACACTACATATTTAATCATTAGATACAATCTTGCAAACCGAACACCCCCTAAGAGTATTAGCAGTAACTATGCTCCTCCCACAACATTATCAGAGCCCTCCCTCCCAAAAGCATTCCCAAAAGCCTCCAAATTAATCCATTTTAATAGTTGGTGTTTATCAAATATTAGAAAAATGAGGTGGTATGAGTTGCATATATAAAGTAGAAATTAAAAAAAAAATTAAAAATGAAAACTTCGAACGGCTCAGTGGTCGGCGCGCAACAAGCATCCTCCCACCGCCGTCTCGCTCTCGGCTCTCTCTATCTCCTCGGGACGGCTCGGCGGCCGCAATAGGAGGCTTCCCGACCGCCGTCCTGCACGGCGGTGGAAAGGCTCCTATTGTGAATGCTCTTTAGGCCAATGTTATGTTAGATTTTTCATCGGCGAACATTGTTCTTATTTTGATTATACTAGCATTAATTGTTTTATTTTATTTATACTGAGCATTAAATTTTTTATTTTAGTCATAGTATATGATTTAATTGTAAAATGCTAAAACGATTAAAAGCATTAATAAACAACTCTCCCACAACATGAATCAGCAACAAGCATAATAGTGCATCAAGCATAAGAGTCCATTAAGTTTTCTGAGATGACGAATATGAATTTGTGAGTGAGGGAGTGTGCGGGTAACTCTGTATTAGTGAAAAAGAAATGCGAAAGATTGAAGGGATAATGAATTTAAAGATAGAAGAAGCGGATGAATATCTCATTTGACAAGGTAAATTCCAAATATACCATTTTTGTTTTTCTCCTCATCGTCGATGTAGATTCACTTTGTCTAATTAATTTATAAGAGTTCTTTCTTGGAATAGTGACCGATCAAAGGTTGTGACCAAATCGTAAATGTAATGGAATGTTTAATTTTCTGAAATTGGTTTCTCGAAACACAGTTTCTCTTTCTCCAAGCTTAACTGTCTGGCGAAGATGACCCTTTTGAAGATAAAACTACTTTATTAGCTCAAGTAATACACTAAACATAAATCGATGCATGCTTATTAGTTTTTCACATCTTTTATTAATTATTCTAGAAGGAATAAATAATTCTTCAGGAATTAAAGACGTCGTCTTTAAGCATTTTCGATAATAAGGTGTCACGTGTGATACCGGTCGGCCGTTCACGCCCCCAAAAACTCACTCATTCGCCCTTTTATTAATTAAAGCCTTCATGAATTAAAATATGAAACCCAACAATTAAATTATTAGTCCACCAGCCCAAGACATTTAAATCCTTGCAGCCCACATATTTTAATTCAATTAGTTGGCCCAAATTTAAATTAAATAGAGAAGGCCCAAAGAAATTAAAAAAATCGGCCCAAAACAAAATATAACTCCCGTGACAACTCTCTCTCGATCCATCTCAAGAACAGTTTAATAGGAGTAGTACTTACTATAAAATACATGAGAAGAAAAAAGATAAAAAAAATAAAATGAAATTAAAACTATGAACGTAAAAAAACACAATGCACATAAATATACTATATTGGTTAAAACAAAACTAAAAGGATACAGCAACGATTAAAATAAAACAAAAAATATATAGTAACTAAAAAGATATATGGACCTAAAAAGGACTAAAATTGCACGTTAAAAGAAATAAAACTAAAAGAATGCATGCCCACTTAAAACGCAAGAAATAGGATTTGAACCCATGCCTCTGGTGTGAAAAGTGCATACTTATGTTACTGAAATTTACAAGGGTTTATTCATTTTTGTGAAAGTTCGTACACACACAAATATAGACATGAGTCATCATTTGGTTAATTTGGAGGTATATATATGGACGATTGAATTATAAACATTCATAAGTATCTTTACGATTGTAGTATTATTTGGGAAAAAGAAAAGAGAGGCTATGTCTTGTTCCGTCATCGAGACTGTTTGCAAAAAACGACGATGAGTCATAAACAAATGTCAAGTCTGATCTCATTATCAAAGAGATGGTAAAAAACGACGACAAACCCCGCAAACGCTTGATGAGGCAATGGCTTTGGTGGACACCAATTTTCCACCAAAATCCCACAGCCAAAAAATAACTGTTGTCGTCATTGGTTATGTCACTGAAGCCGCTGAGGAGATCTCAATCCCAAAGACAGTTTCTCCATCTCGTGTTGGGGTCCTAAGCGATCAATTTTGTTTGTAAATGAAGATCCAAATAAAGACGACGAGCTGGAAAATTATTTTTCTGACTTCTACCTTGGGGGCAAGGTGGTTTCAACCGTGAGGAAGTTGATAAGGACCTAGACTTTTACTTTATTCCGGAAGTGAGATGATAATTGACAAGGCTATTTTCATGCATTGGTTATGGGTTTAAATTCTGTAATTTCCCGGGTCTAACAAGGTTTTGTAAGCCAGGTGTGTAGAGAAAATGTCAGATCCAGGAAGAAAGGAGAAGATTGCCTGGAGAAGGAGGCTGGCAGAGAAAGTGAACAGAAAAGAAGAGAGTTTACCAGACGAAGGAGCATCCTAGAAAAAAGGACAGAATGGGGAATACAAGGAAGAATCTAGAAGCTCCACTCCTTATAAATAAGAGCACGCGGAATATATGAATGCATCCATCATCATCCATTCTTAGCTCTTAGCTCACTTCTCACACTCTACACACACACTTGGGGGATCGGTTTGGGGGTTTTCACGGTTCATGGTTTAAGAATCAGTTTGTGCAACAGTGTCTCCACGCGAGGCGAAGATACAATTTAGTTTCTGTTTTAAGTTTCCGTTCTGAATTTTTCGAGACTTCGCTGTTCGAAGCTCGACCTTATTTTGTTAAATATCTGTTGAATCTGCATTTGTTAGCTATGAAAGTTGTTGCTATGATTTCGTTTCATGTTATTACTGTTTTTCTGTTTATTTTAGATGCTTTTAGCGATTGATCTGAGTTTTGAGTTGAATTGTGTGGAGATCGTAGTTAATCGTTTGAATCTGGTTGAATCTGTGTGATCGGAGATGGAAATTGTTGTGGTTTATTGTGGATGGCTTGAATCCGGAGCGAATGAAGCGTCCAGTATTTGGATTTGTTCATTCCTGCATGGTTTTGGTGTTTAGTTTATGTTATCTCATTTATCTCGTCTAGCAATAGTAGATCTGCTTAGTTTTAGTAGTTAATCGTAGTTTAATGGTTTAATTCAGCTTGCTCTGTTTAGTTTAATAGTTTACTTTGTTTTTCTCTGCATTTTTTGATCAAGGATCGTTAGAGAAGATGAAGCTAGTTGTTGGTTGAACCTTTAGTTAGTTATTTTGCAGCTTTTCATTCGTACTTTGCTAATTTGGGAAATGGTCCCCACGATCTGTCTTTCCTCTGTCTAGGCTAATTTTAGGCATAATTGTTCACTATGTCCGGTAATATGTTATCGCTGGAGTGTTATCTTGTTTGCGTCTTGTTCTTTGTCGTTCATGCTTCCGTTATATTTGCCTAGGTCTAGCTGTTAGAGTAGATTATTTACATTCCCCAGTCTAGTAGTTAAGTCTCAACCCCACAAAATGTGTGACAACCGTCAAAATAAGTGTCCAAAATCTCTTGCATGTTTACTTACGCTTCCATCTCTGTGGGATTCGATCCCTACTTCCTTATACTAAATTTTAGTACTGTGGGTTGAGGGTTTTGAAGAAGCGGGGTAAGATTGTGTGCCCAACGACTGAGGGTTTTAAGGATTCTCTGAGTTCCTAGACCCCATGGTCTAGTAGATTCTCTGGATCTGAGAAGTCTGATTATATTTACACACGCACGACTGACCTTTGCTCGACTCTTCAATAATCTCTCCGTATAATTATTTAGCTTATTTTATAATTTATTAATTGTTATGATTCGATTTATATTCCATAGTGGTTATGGCTTGATTTGTTTTTTAAGAAAGAATGAAGAATTAATTTTTAATCTCATTCTCTCCTATCTGTTCTCCCTGAAGGAGAAACCGCCTGCTCTCCTCAATTCTCCTTTTTCTATTAGTTTCTCCGATATTTATTAATCTCATATTAATTTCTATCACATTAGTTGACATTCTTGATTATATACAAACTAGGTAAAAACTCTACCACAACTTTCTTCATTTTTCGTCCTGCGGATAATGTTTACTAACCTAAATAATTCGAGAATATAATAATCCCAGTTATAAGAATAAGTTGCTTTTCAAACTTATACTAAATGTGTTTATCATGTGTGATTATATAATGTGTGGTAAACTTCTATAAATGAATATTTAAATTGTATAATCGAATATAGGGCCGACCTATATGGCACAACAAGACCATAAGATGATCCAAATTCTTGGGCCATGAAGGTTAACAAATGGCTGAGTTTAGCTCAATTTAGCAAGTAAATTTAACCAAAGCTCATTTTCACCGAATTATTATTTAGTACTTCTATAGTTCTAGAGTCATTTCATTTTCAACTATAAGAGAAAGAGAAAGATATATTAGCAATTTTTGGTGAGAAAATGTCCAATTATAGCCTAATCAAAAAATCAATGACGATAAGAAAGATGAGATGGATTACTCAATTGTTAATGTTTAAATATCTATAATGAGTACAATTATATATCGCTCGGTGATAGTTAATGTTTTAGCTAAAACTTCATCATTAAATGTTAAAATGCAATTTGCAGAGAGAATCATTTTTTAATAGAACGAAATGCTCATAAATTTCGAAGTGTATAATGTTAATCAAATAAATATTTGAGTGTCAGCCGCCAATTATTTTATAGAAACAGTTATAGTGAAAATGGCACAAGGATTTATTCTAATAAAGTTGTACTTCTACGGAAATAATGTTAAAACACAATTTGGAATTTTTTACTCCAATACAGGCTTGAATTAGTGATAAGAAGAAAATAATAGGAGTATTAATAACGTATTCTATTTATTTAAGATGGGAAATATAAACGTCATACGACTCCAAGTCTCCAACCTCATTTAACGTTACATTTGACTTGTTCAATTCATCATGTAGATTAAGAATCTGATTAAAAAGGTCAATGCAACCAATTAATTGTATATCATCTTCGTTGAAGTATATACTCCATATGTTAAAGTTTCAATATATAGAATAAATTTGGAGGTCACCTAAAAAATAAAAATACTAGTACTAGTAAATTTGGATACATTGATGCTTATATTTGTAATGAATAAGTAAGACGAAATATGCAATTGACCCGTGTATAATTCATTATTTTAGCATTAGATCCTCAGGTGGAAGATAACGACATTAATTAAGTAAATATCCTATGTACTACGTAACGAATTAATTTAACAGATGAATTTGTGAGTTCTTAGTGGATAATGATGTCTTAATGGTTCATAATTATGCACAACAGCACAAATTCAATGGATTGGGCCATACAACTTTAATTAATTTCTACGTCATTTATGTGAATGTGCAAATCACACAATCAAGTTGCATTCAGAATACTACTACTACTAATATTCAACACTATCCTAAAATTAATATTAATTGAGAGTAGAAGTATTATTGGTGACATGATATATAATATGGCTCTACATAGACGATTGAGTAATTAAAACCACATTTATCATATCCAACAATAAACGTTTTTATAGAGTATATGATTATGAAAATGGTGATAAATTGTGGTGTAGAGTGAGAGACTACCAACAGGATAATTATAATTTACTCATTAATTTGTTTTTACAATCTGCGTTTTGATCCAATCTGGCAGTAATTTATTTCTGGCGACAATAATTAGTGACTAGGTAATATTAGTGGGTTGTATTACGTGGCACAGACCCTAACTAACAATGGCTCCACTTCATTTAATATCATTAATTATTAATTATCGATGCTGATACGATCTTAAATTAATACTTGAGCAAGCCACAATTAGTTTCAGTTTCATACAGATTATTAATCCGTTTATGGATACTACACGGCATTTCCAAGCTTTGAAAAATTGAAATTTCTACCTGTTTTCATAATATGTACTACCAAATTATATTTATGACATTGCTTTTCACTTTTGTATATCACATGTCTGATTGTCCCATTCGTGAAATATTCAATTGTTAAATGTTTGACACAACTATTAATTAGTATCAGTATTTATCTTTGTGATTTTGGTAATTATTTCAATGTGTAATTAATCAAGGGAGTTCATGGCTAATAGATAGACATAACATGATTAATCATAGCTTCTGTCATGAGAGGCAACAAATTGTCTGGCAGTTCCTATTAATTAATGTTACAACATCGATCATGCATGTTAGCTCAACTATAATTGAATTGAAGGCTCTATAGCTAGATCTGTATACCATCATTAATTATTTTCTCACTTCACTTTTTATAGCATATGCAAAATTGCAAATCAAACTAATCAAAACCATGATACTTGAATTAATGAAATGAAATTAAGACAATACCTACACGCAAGGTACAACCTTAATTCTATGTTCGTTATCCCATTTTCTGTTTTCCACATGTGCTCCGCTTTCAATGTTTCTTTAGGTTCAAGATTATGTGATTCTATTCAAATTTCAATAATGTCGAATTCAAGCATTGCAGAAATGAAAGAAAGTGGCATCGAAGTGATCGATAAACCGTGTCATTATTAGTTGATGGCTAACAGAATTTTAATCACTTAATTGTAGTTATGGTTAAATGATTAATTAAGCCTCCAGCTCACTAATAACATGCCATGAACATTGATAATATCACAAACAATAATTGCAAATCATGCTGATTCCCTTATTTATCGCTTATACAAGTATTGTGTATCTTATTAGAAATTAGTTGACAATCTAATTGAGCTTATTATATCATAAAACATTCATAAACTACTAAAACTCAAACAGGCTTATTATTGGTAGCAATTGATTGCATTAAACAGGTAAAACAGGCTACAGTTTTTTCACTATAACTTTACCTCTGTTATGGTTTCCAAAAATGTTTGTGTGAAACATCATTTTCAGAAAGCATAGACAACGCAACTGCAGATGAAAGAATCAAATGGTCCACACTCCAATAATTATACCAAAATATAACAAACTTTCATCAAAATGATTTAGATTGAGTACAGCAGCAACACATGGCATGCCGTGCCACTTCCCTATTTGACCCTCCCAAAACACTGCTTTTCCTTTATTATTATGCATAAAACCTATATATCCAAATACACATTGTGCTATTCCAGATTCACCCCTCCCCTCACAATTACAGGATTCCACCAAACACCAAAATTCACTTTTAACAAATACCTAAACATAATAATTAAAAAAAAAAGAAAAAAAAGAAAAAAAAAAAAAGGAATTGAGATTGAGATCATTTTCAACTAGGTCATGAAAATGAAAGAGACACAGCCTCACTAGCGAAGTGGTGGGGCCGGGGCCGGGGCCGGGGCCAGGGCCAGGGCCACACACACACACCTCACTAACTGAGTCAACCCAGTGAGTTGAGTTTCCAAGCGGAGGTGGCAATCAATGGCCTTGTGTGCCATCCCAGCATCAAACATCCATTATTCTCATCCACTCTGTAACCATCCCCACCTGCAAACAGCGCCAGCAGCATGCTAGCCTGCTTGTACGCATTAGACCCCAAGTGAACCGCTTCGAACCCGGCCGACCCGAACCGGGTTTTCCACTGCTCCAGCGTCTCGTGCCGCTCCACCCGGTCCACCCCTTCGCACGCCACCACATTGCATATCTGCCGCCCTAGGTAAACCTCGCTCATCACCTTGTCCTGGACGCTAACCGCCTCTTCGCCGCCGCCGCAACTCTCCAGTGAGTCGAATAAGGTGGAGTAGTAGTGGAGAGACTCGGTGAATCGGTCCAGGAAGGCACTCCCGTTGTGATTGGCCTCCTGCTCGACAACAGTTAAGATCTCCGGTTTCAACTCGCTGACCACTTGAAGCACCTTCTCGATTGCCCCGGGCCGGGCGAGGAGCTGGTGGAGCTCGAACATTGAATTCACGGCGACTGTTTCTCCCTCGCGGATTTCAAACATTGCGGCGTCGAGGTCGGCTAAGGAGCTCGCGACGAACCCTCTGTATTCGAACTCCACATTGATCGATTCCGCCAATTGAGCTAATCTCCACCCGACTTCCTGTAAGTGATCGGTTTCGTCGTGTGAGGGCGGGCCGACGCCGGTTAATCGGAAGCTAGGCGGGCCGCCGGGCCGGAGTGCCAGCGCTTGTAGCAGCGCGGGCCATTGCATCCCCTGTTTCATACTGAAATCGATGACGTGGACTCGGGATTTCCCCGCGAAGGCCTCGAGAATCGCTTGATTGGCGGTGAAGTGGGCGAATTTGAGGTAAGGGCAGGTCTCGTAGAAGTGCATTTGCAGCATATCGTTGAACGCCGAATCCTGCTGATTGGCTGGGTATAATTTGTAGATTCGCCGCGCTAGGGCTTCGGCGAAGTAGGTGGCGACTTTCCTCATCGCTCCGGCCTGCGAAACCGCCAGAAATCCGATGTTCTTCACTAGAGCTTCCGCCAATTTGAAGTTCTCCTGCTGTACGGCTTCGGCGCACGCCATCAGCGTGTGGACGAGCCGGATGCCGTTTTCCTGCGAGTCAACCAGGAGCGGCGTCGCAGGAGGCGGAGGCGGAGGCGCCACTGCGGCGATTGAAGTTTTGAGTTTCTTCGGCTGCGGCTGGTGCTGTTCCGGCGGCGGCGGGTGGGGTCTAGGGTAGACGGCTTTACCGGGGATGGCGACTAGATCGGAGCCGAAATCGAGGTGAATCGGCATCTGGGTGTTGACAGAAGCGGAAGATTCTAGAAAGGGATCCGAGGAGGAATCGAATTCGGGGATTGGATTGAAGCCGGAGATCATGGATTCGAGCCAGGAGGCGATATCGGAGGGGTTGTAATGGACGGTTTCATCGGCGAGCTGGGAGAGGCCTTCCTGGTGGAAAGTGCCCATGGCTTCCTCGAGCTGCTCAAGCTTCTGAGCTACGCCGGCCATGTCAGAGGACTTGACGTTGTAGCCGAGGACGGCGAAGAGCTCGTCGACGCCGGCATCGTCGGGCTGGCAGGGCCACATCTTGGGGTTGGGGGAGGAGGAGAAATTCTCTCGATTGAAGTGGTCTGGCTTCATCTAGAACTCAGATTGGCTCGGTTGGGGTGTTGAATTGGTGAAGAAGAAGGGAAGAATCAGGACATTGGGGATTGGCCTAGGGTTGCTTGGTTTTTCTCATATGTCCTCTGTTTCTGAGTTTTTGCTCGGTGGCCCAGAGAGATGACAGTACTGTCTGTAGTGTAGTGTGTGTGTGTGTGTTTATTTGGAGAGAGAAAAGAGAAACTGTGTGAATTGAATCAGTATTGGGGACTTGAAAAATAGAGGTACGAATCATAGAGAGAGTGAGGGGTAAATAAAATTGAATTCAAGGGGGGCTCGTGATGCCTTCGACACACAACCACCACAATAAAAGGTGCGGGTAATAATTTCTTACTGCTACCGAATTCTATCTTTGTAAAAAATGTAAACTATTGTATCATTGTATCTACCAATGGAGTTGGGAAATAATAATGGTCAAAGCTTCTACTCAAGTATTTTCTAATATAGGCTTCCGCATTTATCATCCTTTAATTTTCCATCTCTTCCAAAATTCTATTTATAGAAATATAATAATTCAATATTGGTGGAAGTTAAGTTGCACCACCCGGATGTTTATTGGTGCTGTTCCGTCCCTATTAACATTTCAAATATGGATAATCAATCAAGAAAACTAATAATTAGATTATTTTCATCGATATATGTAGATAAAACGTTAGTCATTTGTTTTCTAAAGAAGATAAGTATATTAGTGATAAATTTAAAATACACGGTGAAAAGGCTAACGAAATTGAGTTGGTAAAAAAAAAGCTAATGATGCCTTTTATTGAAATACCTTTTAAATATACTTTTACTTTTTATGTTGTACTTGGATTTTGGAACGAATAAATTGAGCTGATTTATATGATGATAGGACCCATATAAAGATTAGGGAACACAAAGTGAGGTCATTAAAGATGAAATAAATCGTAATCATTTTTAGGCTTAATACGGTTCATCACACAACAACATAGGGATGTTTTCATAAATCATAATCATGCTCCAACATGATCAAAATTGAAAATCGGCGTGTAATATTTTCAAATTTTTCACAGTTTTATATTATACAATTATATTCGGACCAATCTTGTCAAATTGATAAGTCGAAAATCACATCAATTATTTATATATACACTAGGGTGACGAGTGATATTTTCTTTTCTTTATTTATTTTATTGGGTGTGACATAAATAACTACAAAAGGTTAGAATTTGGAAACTCAATAATATAATATCACTACCGGAGATGTTGCTAGTATCATAATTAGTAACATTATGCTGTTTTACTAATAATCAGCATAGAGATTGGTACAAAGAAGACCAATAATTCAAATCCTATTCACCTTTATTTACTATATGTTGAGTGAAATGGAATGAGCTTTAGGGGGGGCGAACATCATCATAACTGATCCCAAATTTTGATTGGTAAGTTCTAGTTCACAGCCTTGGTAAATTAAATGTTAAATGTGGTTAATTTCTAAAGTTGTTACATCGATTTAAAACTCTCTTTCTTTTATGGTGAATGGGAACTTGTGATGGTAAAGCTGTTAAAATGAATTAATAATTAGTATAAAAGATGTTTAAGAATTGCTTCTATTTGGAGCTAGCCTCTTGCTTAGTCAACTTCATGCTGCACCTTATAAAAAATCTCAAGTAAATGAAAAAAGGGTTACCTTAACCTTACTTTGTATGATGAAGATTTCCTTTATCAGAACTCTAAGTAAAATATACTGACAATATAACATTTTTTATTTTCTATATATATTGGTAGATAAACTCTGTTTACTGTTAAGGCATTTACACTTACTGTATATACAAAATTTTACCGGTGAGAATGAATTTGAGATTTAAAATAATAGTTATATATTCCCTAGTGTGTAAAAAATAATAAATTTAATTGGGATTTAACATTTGACAATTTCAATGCAAATAACGCAGAGAGGGGTGAGGTTTGTATGAGAATCTGTGTGTGCAAAAACGTGCATGAATAATTCCAAAGTCTTTTATATTTCGTTTTTATGAATTTGCCCAAGAAATGCTTAAGGGATTATTTGTGGAGGAGTATTAGTTAATTTGGTTATAGCTGTCAAATACGCTTTATATATTGAAGAAATCAGCTTTATTCTTGCTTAAGCATGGAAGGTAGAACTGCCTGTCTTTATCTTTATCGCAAGTGACTTCACTTTCAAATTCAAATCCAGATTTGTCAATCACATTTTGTTTAATTTTATAAAATGTTTTTACTTTAGTTTAAGAAATTATTCAACTATTAATATATGAACTAGTAATATTCATTATTCAGCACAAAATACATAATGGGGAGTAGTATTAATTTTTATTTTCTAAAAAGAAAAAAAAATGGATTAGAGAGTGTTGTTCACGCGGAGGAATGTGTGGCTGAGATTGAGTTCCGATGAATGATAAGGAGATTCAGTTTGAGATCTGCCCCACATAAGGGAGACATATTGACCAGACGGCCCCGCCGTCAACATCGCACACTACCTCCGTCAAAACACGAGGACGGAACACATAACGCCGTTACTGCACACCCTTATCTTCTCAATTTCCTATGCGCGCGCACACCGCAGTCTACGTGTAACTTCCTCCCACATCTACTCCACACGTGTACATTTACTTTTTGCTGACTTCTCTACCATTTTTTATTCGTTCATTTTTTACCATCTTTTGCCTTTAAAAATATTGAATAATACTCTCTCCATCTGAGACTCATTTGAGAGTGTGAAATTGAAACATTAAAGTTGTAGATAGATTAGTGAGGAAAGTATTCCGTTAATATCATGATAAACTACTACAAATGGATTCAAAATTTACACTGTGTGCACCAAATGATGCTATTGTTACACATAGTTGATGGAGAGAGGAAGTAATGTTTGTTCCATATACATATATTAGGCCCCTCTAATCTATTTATTTACATAATGAATAACAAAATAAAAATTAATTTTTGTGACTGCTCTCCAAACAAAATCTTCAATAAAACGTCCTCTTAAGTAAGTACTTATTGTATTTTACCCCTTTTTCAGTGGAGTCAAGATTTTAAAGTACATAAAATCAAACTTTCACATGCCTCGAAGAACCATATAAAATAAGAGACCAAGATAATATTTTATTTCTTATATAATGGAGAGACCAAGATATCTAAAATACTTAAATGTGAATCGCAACTAACTATTATACAGATTTTAATCTAGTCAGATAAAAAACGATGTCCAAACAATTAGTTGTAGTATATGTTTTGAGATTTAGAAACTTCAGGATAAACTTCATTTTAAAAGTAGTTAAAGTATGACTCATGAACCAACGAAATAAACTAAAGACTGAAAATAGAAAATTAAAATTATTGATTTCACACGGGTTTTTTTGGAGTACTCGACCATATATGCTAAAAATAAGTGTAGTTAAATTTAAAATGATAAAAACCTTTAGTAATATTATTAAAAATTGTATCTTCAAATAAGAATAATAAGCAATAAAAAAACATACATTTTGGAAATATAGCCATTCCGAGTTTGTTAAGATCATGTGATGAGAGTAGCCACCTTCACCCTGATAGCGACACGTGTAATGATACGAAAGAGCATTGAGTTTACCGCCAAACTGCATCGTTGGTACTTTTAAGGCTGTTTTCTATTTTTAGCACATGCATGTATTCACTGTCAATCACACGTGGCACCTGCATTTCTTCAGGTATTTTATAAATATAGCTTTTGAAAATTCGTTTCCTCCATCTTCAAAACTTCTTATTTACCAAATTATTAAAACTATTTCTATTTTAAATTGGTGTTGAAATATATGCGAAATTCTTTTATTAAAAATAATACCCATCCGTCAAATTTTAGAAGTTTCATTTTGTTTAGCTCGTTCATATAGAATTTCAATTAATATATTTAGGGATGGGAATACGGGTATCCACGGATACCCGGCCCGAAAAAACTGGGTACTCAAACCAGAAAATCATGTAAAATGTCCATCCGATACCCGATCCGATATATTTTTGGATAATCCAATACCCGCTCCGGGTATCCAAATCCAACGAATCGGGTATCCAAATACCCAACTCTTTACATGTGTTAATAACTAATAAAAAAATTTAAATTATAATTATATTAATATAACTACAGAAAATATTTAAATAGACTAATATCTTTAATGTTGCATTTATTTTGTAGTATAAAACTATAAAAAAGAAAAATAGGTCACTTTTATTTTATAGTACACGATTATATTTATGAGGATTGGTTATGTAAGTAAAAGCTACACATTTAAAAGTTATAATTAGTAAATAAATTAGCCTGGTTCTTGAAGCCCGAAATGACTAAACCAAATTTATAAAAATACTTAAAATAATAAATTGGGTATTCGGGTAATTTCCGATACCCATTCGGGTTACCCAATACCCGAATTATCTTAAATTTCAATACCCAATCCCATAAAAGTAGATATTGGATACCCAATACCCGGCGGATATCGGGTCGGGTACGGGTAAATCCAATACCCGATATCCATATTCCCACCCCTAAATATATTCTATAAATGATAATAGAAATCACATTTTATTACTATAAATTAGTACTTCAACAGTCCAACTATCCCCATTAATTGACAACAATTTCCTTTTACGACCGTCTCTAATTAACTGTCACCCTTACTTTTAGTACTACTATTTTTAGTAATGGACTCCATGTTCCACTAAATCATTTTTATTCATATTTCATTACAAAATTAATATATAAAAGTAGGATCCACATTTCACTATCTTTTTTCACTCACTTTCTATTGCATTATTAAAACTCGTACCAAGTCAATCAGTGTCCATTATGGGGGACAGAGAAAGTAGTACTCCCTCCGTTCCATAGTAATGGAGGCATTTCTTTTCGGCACACAGATTAAGAAAAATTGTGTTAGGTGAGTTAAGTAAATGGAGAGTAAAGTAGAAAATGAAAAAGGTAGAGAGATGAAGAGAGAAAAAAGTAAGAGAGAGTAAAGTAGGTGTGGAAAAATGTGTTCTTTTACTAAAAAAATGAATTGACTCTATTACTATGGAACATACCAAAATGACAAAAATGACTCTATTACTATGGAACGAAGAGAGTATATAAAGTATGACTCACATTCCACTATTTTTTTTTTCACTTAACATTTCTTTATATTTCAACGGGGACTCCAAAAATGGAATAAAAGTGAGAGAATCTTTGCCCCTGGCCGTAGGTCCC
This sequence comes from Salvia hispanica, assembly GCF_029641045.1. NCBI lineage: Eukaryota > Viridiplantae > Streptophyta > Magnoliopsida > Lamiales > Lamiaceae > Salvia > Salvia hispanica. Next base: position 51,871,367 of record NC_142694.1, read on the forward strand.
GTTTGATGGGCTCAAATGTTTAACTAAGAGTTGGCCAACTAATTTGGGGTATGAAGGAAAATCAGATGGAGTATGATAAATAAATTGTGGATTGGAATTCAAATATTTTTCTGAAACGGTGTGCAGAATCTAGAAGTCCACAATTCGTAAATTCACACACTAGTTTCATAGCTTGAACGTCAAAGCGCTGGTTCGTAACACTATTTCTATTTTGAAATAGTATTGGTATATACGCAATACATATTAGACTATATTCAGAATCCCTGCTCTAATGTATTACTATATGTATATTTTTTGAATTCTTCCACTATAATTTATAGTAGCCTAGTCCAAAAAATTTAAAAACAAAATTGTATGCATAAAAACTTAGACAATTTAGTGTATGCTAGTAGTAGTACTAATTTACATACAAAACTCAACTTTTTATTAGTCAATATTTTAGAGTAGAAATCAAATGTTAACAAGCGGCCTAATTCAATAAACTATTGCCAATTCGCACTAATCAAAATTTAACTGGTACACCTAGTATGAATGGGAACTAGTATTCATGCTGGTCATATATTCGAATGTTAAAAATATTTTCAATTTGTACCAAAATGTATGTGCATCAAGTTAGAGAAAGACATTTAGGTTTTTATATGTCTAAATTTATTTATATTAAGTTCGTGGTTATTATTTGATCTATAGTAGTACTTCATAATTAGCTATTTAATTCGCACCATATATAAACATTATATGTTATGTCAAATTTCAAAAGTGTTATAAAGAGAACGATTTTTTAAATGCATTTATATATGTGTAGTTATGGATGAGAGTGAAACGATATTTCAAATGTAAGAAAGAATAAGTACCAAAAAAATGTAAGAAAGAATAACTTCTTCGCCGATTCAAAGGGAAGAAAAGAATAAGTACAACCAAAACCTACATATTCAAAATATTACTATCAAATAAAGAAAAAAAAAGGAATATGCATTCGTTATTCGTTAAGGTCATCATCATGTAACATACATATACTAAATCAAGGTCACTATCTTGGGGATAAACATTAATCAGAATACACGAAGATATTTCATACTGTCTCTAAACAAACCTTTTTGTTTTAGTTTTTCTACAATTAACTAATAAATCTCACATCAAATTATTATAAAATACTGACAATCATTTGGAATCATGATGGATGACTAGCACAATAATTATCATTAACTTTCCTGATCAAAATTGTGTTATTTATTTTTTAATGTAATTGCCGGCTGATTGATGGGTGACTAAGTATATGCTACAATTATGCCAATTGGTTATTTGAACGAAATTAAATAGTCGGGACATAATGGACATATATACATCGAACTTTTACAAACTTATTTGTTAATATTAATACTTTACATTTTCGTTAGGCGCTATTATGAATGAAATTAAATAGTTAGGACGTAATGGACATGATAAGTCGAATTTTCACAAGCTTACATTTTAGTTGGATGCTACTTTAGGGGTGTTCGGGGTGTTCGGTTTGCAAGATTGTATCTCAAATTAAATTTATAGTGTGTTGAGTTCATAAGATTCTATTTTATCCCACAATTCAATTTTATGGTGGCGTTCGGTTGTCATGACTAATAATCATGAGACTATCCATCTAAGATTAAGTTGTGGAATTATTTATGACTAATTATCATGAGACTACCCATTTAGTATTAAGTTGTGGAGATTAATCTTATGAACCGAACATGATACATATTTAATCATGAGATTTAGTCTTGCCAACCGAACACCCCATATATGTATAATCGTGGGATAATTAGTCATAGCTAATCCCCTATGACTAAAATAATTTCACAACTTAATTTTAAATTGTATCTTAGTCTTATTTTATCTAGGAAATCGAACATCATCTCTATGTATTGTGTATATAACACTAATGTTAAATATAAGTAAGAATTAGGTGCCGGAAAATAACAGTATTTAGACTTTGCTATTCATTTGAATCAGTACTTTGATTTGTATATTAAATATTACAGTAACACATACCAACATCAAATATTTGTGAGCACAGATGTTTGACCAAGTACTCTGGAAATATTTATGACGTCAATAGTAGATGAATAGTTGTCGGTTATGTCATTATTTATTCGTTTAATTGATGATAAGTTCATCAACTTAACGAAAATGATATCCTCCAGCGTTACATTTGAATAGTAAAATTAATGTATGAGAAGCTTGAATAAACTGAAGGAGTGTGAGACTTAAATATAATATAAATTGAAGTTTTAGTACAACTAATTAAGTAAAGAGTAGTGAGTTAGAGACATAACGTCTCTATGCCATAATACCCCTATGTTTCTATGTCATAAGTATAATTCTTACTTTGACTAATTTACTCTAGGAGTGCTATTTAAAGATAGATTTGTACCATTGAATACTACTCATTATACATATTCACTTTTTTGAATATTGAACAAGATTTGTATTTATAAATTACCAAGATAGATTTAAAAAAATTAATCCGATTATAAGATCTGAAATTAAAACAAAAGTTAGTAAATAGAAATAACTAGCATCATGTTTATATATTTAATCTAAGTATAGATGAAAGTGATTTTTTTAGCTTATGAAAGCAAAAGTGCAAAACGTCTTCTTTTATTTAAAAGTTTTGTTTAAAAATTATAATGTTAATTTTTAGTTTTGAGTTAGGAATACCAAATTCATATCTTAATTTTCAATAAACAAACATCAACTAATTTTAATTTTAAAGTTAGTTTCTTTTTGCAACTTTCTCCTAAAACACAATCTTTTAAATATTATTTCAAATTGTTTCCATTAAACTTCACAAACATAAGAATTAAAACTTTAGAAAGTAAGAATTAAAATTAAAATTAAAACTGTAAACTCAATTTGCATTAATATATTATATATTCCATAATACAGTGAATAATTATAAAATCTTTTTAAATAGAGTATTATTAAACAGATGAGTCAAAAACCATGTTATTATTTTGTAATCGATGTTCAACATAATGTTCCAAAAATTTCAGAAATGAAAGAAATTAAAATTTTTTCAAGTAAAAGAATCAAATTAAAATTATAAAACTCTTAAAATTAAACATTAAACATATTTACTATTATCATATAGTATCGAATTTTAATTTGTTAGATAACCTAGTGAATTGAGCTAGGAACTCTAATATTTTACAAATAGATTAAAATTTTTTAATTATATAGCTTTAAAATGTTAAATAGATGGGTTAAGAACATATAAATACTTTAAACGTGGTTCGACTATAACATTCCAAGAATTAAAAATAAATTAATTAATTTTTTGTCTAAAATTTATAAATCAACAGTATACCCCATCAGTATTCATAAACTACTCATCATATATCAAATTTTAATTTGTAGCACGTTATAGTGAATTGAGCTAAGAATTATAATATTTTACAAGAAACAAATTAAATAGTTGCAATATAGCTTTAAGATATAAAATACATGAATTATGAGCAAGTGATTATTTTTTGGAACGAAGTTTAATGTAACGTACTAAAATAAGAACTTAAAGAAATTAGAATTTTGGAAAGTGAAGAATTAAATTAAAAACTATGAAATCCTAAAAATCAAAACAGTAAATTAACAGTTTTTATTTATAATATAATACTAATATTTTAATATGTTGCATGTTATAATGAACTAAGATAGGAACACTAATATCTTAGAAAGAAAAAGAGAACATATTAATTTTATAGTTTTAATGTATAAAATAGGTGAGTTTAAAATATATAATTAGTATTTTTTATAAGATTCGATGTAATGTTTCAAAGATCAAGAATTTAAATAATTAATATTAGAAAGTGAAGAATTAAAATATTAGAAACTGTTAATTAGAAGCATCAAATTTTAATTTATTACATGATATACGGATTGAGTTAAAAGCTTTAATATTCTAAAAATAAAAAGAGAAAGTATTAGATATATAGTCTTAAAAAATAAATATATGAGTTAAGAATATGAGATTATTTTTATTAAAGTGACCATACGATTCCAAAATTTAAGAATTTATAGAAATTAATATTTTGAAAGGAAAATAATTTAAATTAAAACAAAATCAAACCGTAAACTCAATTAGTATTATTGCATATATAAAAGTTTAACTTCTTCCGTGCTATACCTAAATTGACCTAAGAACTTTGATATTTTAGAAAGAAAAATAAATTAATAACTTTATATCTTTAGTATTAAACAAATTAGTTAAAAAATCTGTTTTTTATGAGGTTTGAGATCTAAATATTAATTGAAAAAGTAGGAGAGGAAAAAAAATTGAGAATACATTTTTATAAATAAAAATAATATTGATATTAACCAAAATAAACTTGACCAAAAGAAAAAGTAGTACTCCATAAATTTTATATTTGTATAATAGTGAAATTATTAAACTTTTTCATACTATTAATTCTTACACATTAGAAAATTTTTAGGTATTCAATATACTTTTTCTTATAAATTTATGATAGATTTAATTATCATAAGATTCACCCAATTTTGGGTAAATATGCCGTCAACATATATTTCCCATAATTAAGGTATTCTAATTCATGACCTCATTTAATACTCCTTATTAATGGTTTAGGGCAACAAGATATATATACAAATTGTAAAAATAATCAAAAACTAAATATATGGTGAAAATTACTATTATATCCCTATTATGCCATTATGACTTGGAGACATTATGTCTCTAAAACATTTTCCTTTAAGTAAATATGTGGGACTTATGTTAGTAACTTCCTAGTTCCTACTATAATATAGGAGTATACAGGACTAGAGTTCTGATCGAATAATTTTTTCTAACATGGTACCTAAAAACTAGATAGCATGATACTCCTAATTTATATGATCTAGCACTTGTCAATTGTCATAATAAATAAAGCATTAATCTAATTAATACTAGTATTTGGTTAGTATACAATTATTATTATTATTATTATTATTATTATTATTATTATTATTATTATTATTATTATTATTATTATTATTATTATTATTATTATTATTATTATTATATAGCGTAAACAAGCATTGACGAAAATTTTAAAATTATTAGTATTATTGTTGGTATATGTAAATAAGTACTAATAAATAAATACATAAAAATAATACGAGTAATAAAAAAAGTTATGTGAGTGTATAACCACACCCCTCTCTATACATAGATATATTGACTATAGTTAACCGCCGGCTATATATCATGTCATGTGTATTTATTCATCGCACTATTTTAACAATTGTTTTTGAACGATATACTTTCATTTCAGCACATTTATACGTAATGTTTCTTTTCAGTTTCCTAAAGGAGTACTAATTTCTTCTACTACTTAGGAGTATCTATTAATTTCTATTAAATTTTTTTTTTTCCACGTTCTCTTAAGTTAATAAGAATATCATTCAAAGTTTCAAACAAATAAACATATATACTAGTATTACCTACTTTTGGTAACTCAACAGAGCAGCAGTAGCTTAGAATTTAAATAATCAAAGATTCCAATCTGCGAAACCCAAACCACAGATCTAAAAAGAAAAGGAAAAAAAAGAAACCAATTAGCCATACGATTTGATTGAACAAAATGACAGATCTAAAAAGACATTTTCTTTTATAAAAATTTGCAAAGGCATTTCATATTACCCAACATAATATTGTACTGATTTAGATCAAGGCATAATTATTCGTTATTTTCGATATTCAAAGCTTTCAAAGTTCAATACATGTTAACCTACACACGTTTCAAATCATGCAATATAAATGTCTTAAATACAAGTGGTATATAATTATACTGACTATTAAGAATAATTAATTTCCTTTTCTATAAAAAATACTACTCCTATGAATTTTCAGTAGAAGTATAATTATTCCGCCTAACTTATATTGACATAAGCGGATTTAGAAAAGGAATATTGCAAGTTGAATGTTTACAAAAAGAAAAAGAAATAAATGAGCAACGATCATGCATGAACAGAAATATAGTGGAGGAGGAGGATACTTCTTTTTCCTTTCTTATGCAAGATAATTAATAATGTAATTAAAGATTATTGAAACTTATGGTTAATAGGTTTCAAGTGATCCGCACCTTGTATGTTAAACCTAACTTTCACCCATATAATTCATATTGCCCAACTCTAAATTGAAAATAGCATCCTACATTTAAAATTTTGAAAATAATTTAGTCCCTTTTCCATTAATATCTTTCTGAAAAACTCCACGTTTACTCGAGAAATTTGAAAATCATTTTATCCATTTTTATTGCTCATCAAAATTATCTAACATGCATAACAACTGCAATTTTATTTTGTTTATAAAAGTTAATAAGATTATTTGTTGTAATTCAGTCTTTCCATTAATCCGATTGTTTCTTTATAAGCACGGTGAGTTAAATTTTTTAATGAACGAGTGATCACATCAATTGACGGTAAACAAATTTGCTATTTATCTCGTTCTTTTTAACTATTAAATTATCAAGATGTGAAGATAAACATCTGAAATGTGTATTGCAAATGAAGTGATAAAATGGGAATGATTGTGTATTGGAAAGAGGTGCGATGTTATTCGAGTAGAGGATGGGTCGCATCAATAATTATAAAGGCACCCAATATTCTATAGACATAACATAAGCTTCAATAAAAGTATGAATTCAGTTTCTCTTACTAGGATGGATCCACAATTCCACATCTATCTTTATCTATATATTAGTAGAATTTATATTGTGCCTGCCTCCTCTCTCTATCACACACACACACACACACACATTTAAATACACATGTAGAGATCACCACGGTTCAAGAACCGCCGGTTCCCGGTTCGGAACTGTCGGTTCAGGTTCGAAAAAATGCCGAACCTAAACCGGCCCGCCTAGGTTCCGGCGATTCCGGTTCTTGAACCGGTTCGGACACGGTTCAACACCGGTTCAAGACTGGCGGTTTCCAGACGGTTCCGGGCTGGTTCCGGTTTGGACCGCCGGTTCAAGTTTGTTTTTTTTTTGTTTTTTTTTAAATTTATTCATTTATAGTATTTATTACAAATTCCTTGTAGTTGTAGTCTTTACTATCGAATAAATAAATAAAATGAGAATGACAATTGACAAATAGAGTAAAAGTCGACATTGGAGTTGGACAATTGGAATTTTATTGATACAATTATACAAATTTGAACGATATGTCGATATTACAAATACAAATGTTGAAAATTGAAATTACAAAAGAGTCAAAAGACTTAATACATAACATAATACATGCTTGTTAGCTTGTATAACAATTTAAATAAAAAAACTTGAAGTAAAAAACAATAAATTATAAATGTAAATAGATAGTATATATATACTCTTAGTCGGCGAATGAGATGTTTCTAGATAACTAAATTGAGGATACCTTTAGCAATTCAACCTTAATTGTTGAGTTTAATTTAACCATCAACAATCATGGCAATTGTCAAAAGTCTCCCGGATTTAGTCTTATAGAGAAGTCTTCTTCACCGATTAGAGTATATACAAATACAATTATATAATTGTATTTGTATATTTTAAAGTTGAAACAATTGAAAAAAAAAATAAAAGCCTACCGGAACCGGCAAACCGCCGGTTACGGTTCTTCATTTCTTGAGAACCTGAACCGGCCCGTTGGAACCGCCGAACCTTATCCGGTTCCGAACCGTCACCGCGGTTCCGGTTCACGGTTCCGAACCGCCGGTGACGGTTCCGGACCGGTTCGGTTTGGTGACCTCTATACACATGGAGAGAGAGAGAGTAATGGGATCACATGAACAATATGCACTAGCTTACCCTACCATAGAATAGCCCCACCATTCTACTGTAGCTTCTAATCGATATCTCTGATATACACACAGACACACTTGTTATAGACTTAGTATTACACATGGATCTCATTCACCTATTTCATTATCTATGTTTGTTTAAACTGGTGGCGTGGGAAAAGCATCTACTAGTATTTCATTCAGTCAACACTTTGAACAATGCTAGAGGGGAAAAGATCATATACAACATGGGGTATAAAATAGAAAGAATGTAAGGACTTGGATGTTTTGAGATGATGATGAACCTTGAGTGACTAAATATTTGGTTAAATTAATAAAATTTGAGCATGAATAAACAAATCCATACTGCTGTGCTGTCTGTGAGCAGAGAGATCAGTGCAATTTGCATCGGCAACTCGTAGCTTACCAAGAGATTCGCAGATATAAACGCTCAAATCCAAAACAGGATGAACACAAACATCTGACTAACCAAAATTTCTTTCGATTAAAAAGCAATAAAAGGCACATTTCAACTTGTAGAGGTCTGCCCGTTCTTCGGTGCATCTATCTTTGCAGACTTGAAATGTCGAACAACTATTCGTAGTACCCCACTGAGAGTCAACGAGAAACAACCATACAACACAAGAGACTGCCAGAAAAGTTTGGAGATTATGAACAGGCAACCGAATGAAGAGAGAGGGAGAGTAGTAATAAAAGCATACCTGCTGAAACCTCACATGATATCATTCATCTATCAACAAATGCAACTGTTCCCTGAAACTTGATATCTTACAAGCTTCAACAGCCATCACTAAACCCATCGGCCGATAGTTCTTCAGCTGCATCTTTTTGAGAATTCAAATCAGCAAGAAGATGAATGCATTTGCACTTTATGAGATAATATAAATCAATATAATCATGGATATGAAAGCAGATCACTGATGCATCAGAAAATACACACGTATTAGAACCTGAAGCAATAGAAAAAAATAGTGCCCACCTCAGGGTACTTGAAATTTTAGAATAATGGTTATATGTAATTTTTTAAAGGGCAAATTGTCAAATAAATCAAGAAAAGGGCTAAATTTTGCTATGTCCCATACTTTTCAAAAATAGAATGTAAATCACAAAGTTTGTAAATGTTATGGCCTTGTTAGGAATGCTAACTCCTTCATTATGGTGATACATGTTTATGTGGTGGCTGGCTTGTTTAAAACTGGTTGCTACATCATTGTGTATTTCATCAGAAAGGAGACGGATGGGTTAATTGCAAAACTTGCAAACTTTATGATATAATTTAGTTTTTTAAAAGAGTAGGACAGACCAGAATTTGACCATCTTTCATGATTTATTTGCCAATTAGCCCCTTTTAAAATATATAGCAGTCTTTGGTGTGACCCTGTTTAGCAATAAGGTAACTGAAATATAATGAACGATAAGGTTATATAATATTACCGCAATACAGAACCACATGATGCACAGAATGACGTATAACAAAAAAATGTGGTTTGAAATATAGGAATACATGCACAGGAGAAGGGTTGAAAACAAGGAATACAAGGCTGCCTTATATTTTAAAGATAACAACTTAAGATTGAATGGAAGAACTTGCCTCATTAGCAGTAACCTGCTGTGCATGTAGGCGAAAACTGAATGACCATGAGCTAAGCTGCAGAAGCATTTTATAGAAGTCAGGTTTGCACACTGATAAGAGAGTAGTAGCACTGAAAACATTCCAGAAGGTACCTCAAAGAAAATTTCATCTTCAGGTCTGTTGAAAATCACACTTTCTTCTCCATTTTTCAGAGTCCCTCTGTTCTGATCTGCATTTTTGTGCTGCATGCATGCATACAAACTATGAGAAAATTGCAAATTTACACAGATATTTAGTGATTTACAAATATTAGCAATCCAGGGAGAGAAAGATCAACAACGTACCTTGTAAATTTTGCTAATTATTAGATAAAATTTGAAGCGGAAGGAACTCCGGAGCTCTTTGGTAGGCTACAAAAATAAAATATAGTAAGAGAAAACTTGAGATAATGATATAAGAAAATTATCACCACAAACTAGACAGATCAATATTTAAAAGCTAGGAAAGGAAAAGGTAAGCATCTCAAGCATCACCAGAGATAATTCACAAGTACTTCTTGATGAGATCTAATATTATCAGAATTATAACTATAATATGAGTATCACCAAGTCCTTCTAGAGCTCAATTCCAAACCTCCATTTTCTCCTACCAGCCGGCTCCCTTGTTTAGCCTTACCCCAAGGGATTGTTGTGTAACAAGCGTAAAAAAATTAAAATTGAACTAAGTTGTTATGATTAAGTTCAACCACATGGCGTATAATTTATGAACTCCAACGATTTGAAAGTTTATGTGATTTTTATCAAATACATTTCAAGACTACAAAAATTCAAGAAACTTGTGTTCTACCAAGAGCTCAAGGAGTAGGTTCGGAATTAATATAACTGTCTATAATAATAATATTGTCACTTACCTCATCTTCTGTAGCCCACCCAACTTCATCAAAGAGACCATCATAAAGTGGAGGCAAAAGCTGAGGTGGGAGATTTACAACACGCTGTGATACTAAAAGACCAACATGTTGAGCATGCTCTCCAACTAAAGACTTGAGTTTTCCCAACACATCCGTATCCTGGCACACTTTAAGCAAGAAATCCTTGAGTTCAAGCACACATTTGTTATCCTGATAGAAACATAAATTAGCATATGTCAGAACTCAACTTCAAGATTCTCAATGGTTTCCGGAAGAGGGATATGCATATTGTGCTCATGTAATATGGTCATCATAGAAACCCTATAATCAGCAAAGAGAGATATAATTACAATAATTGTTTGGAAATTAATTATGAGTGAAGGAGGGCAACCATAAAGACACAAAAAAGAAAGCAGCTGTTTGCCTTATATCTCTCTAAACTGAGAGCAGAAACAACAGAATATACTCCATCATCTTCGTCGTTCTCAATCTTGACTACAGTGCCAACAGTCGGTTGACCCAATATTAAGTCGACAAATCCACTCAGATCCCACTGTAAGTTATCAAGGTAAGTCTGCAAGAGGACCTTCACCCCATGGAAATCACTAGGCTTTGGATCAAAGAAAACAAAATCTGCTTGAACATCCCCCTTAGCAAACAAATAAATTGATTGATTAGAATATTTTAACAGGAAACACATTCATACTAATGTGGCTAACAAGTAACAACAATCAAATGAAACCGGTGAGATGGTGGTAATCAAACCAACCTCAAATTCCTCATCATCAGAAGAGTCAGACTGCTGGATTTTATCTTTCATATTGTCTTTGAATCCATTAACTATAGATAAGCAAACAACATTAGAAAACAATGCAATAACAACTTTGAAGCAAAAAGGAAGCAGAAAAGCCAACAAATAACATACGGGAAGAGGTTGCTAAATCTTTATTTTGTCGCTCGGGTTTCTCAACCCCTCTTGTGGCCATCCGACTCCGAGTAGCCATGGCTTTCGACCGACCAAATGGGGAAAAGGTAACTAGCCGACGTCTCAAAGAGTGGTTATGCTTTTTTGGTTTCCGTGGCATTCTGTAAAGTTAAAAAACCCATATTGGCATCATGAATTGGAGAAAATTAGTGAAGAACACCTATATCTATACTAACTACAAAAACAGAGTTACCAGAAAAATCACATAAATGTCATTTTCCCGCCAAGAGCTACTGTTAATTGATTTTCCAATACACTACCAAGAGCTACTACTACTTATTCTCCAAAATACACTTTTACACTTTGCTCTGAAAAAAGTAAAAAACAGTTTGACATTAAATTTCACTACCTCACATATATTATGATTCTAATTATTAGATCCACAAATTCCAATTCACGAAGAAACAGGCAAGCAAGGTCACGAAGAATATGGAAAAATTGACCTGGTGGACAGAGAAAACTAATTCTTATGTTTCTGAGGAGAAGACAGCGAGCACACGACCACGGCGGCGTCGACTTGCTGTATGGTCGGCGGAGGGTACCGAAGAAAGGGGGCTGAGGCGTCGCGTGTTTCACTGCAAAATTTGATGAGTGAAGAAGTGTCGAGGGAAAGGGAATTAAAACTAGTACTTCTATTTGCTTCAATTAGCCCAAATTTTGTTATTGGGCCTTTAGACCATGAGTTAGATAAATGGCCCAGATTGGTTTAATTATTGAATAATTCATTATCACTTAATCTACAGTATATACTATATAGTACTGTACTCCATTATGTGTATTACTCTAATTTACTGTTATTTGGTGATGAGTTCGACTGTTATGGAACCGTTTAATTTTTTACTCATTTTCAACTTTGACAAAAGGGGTGTAATAAATACTAGTACTACATTTTAAATTTATCGATTTTTTAATTATTTTATTTTGCTATTTAGTTTTTTAAAGGATTTTTTAATGGGTAACAAAAAAATATATGGCTTTTGAATTATAAAATATTTAAATAATGAGCTGTTAACCTGATACAAACAATATTATTAAACTTGTTTAAAATTTTAACAATTTTTGCAATTTATTTATTCAAAAAATTGAATATATTATAATTATATGTATATATATCGTTATTTTTTTGGAATTTGATATATTGAGTGAATATTTGGTATGTAAAATTTGTAGATCTATTTCAAAATATTTTATTTCTTATATGGGTTAATATATTACTATTAATGCGTGATCTATAATATTGTCAAGTATTCACTTGAACTGCCCAATTGTTTTATTTTAATTTGGGTGACAATAAATCAAGTAAACTATTTAATGGTTAATCCTAATTTGCGTCGGCAATTATCAACTTTTTAAATTTTAATGTCTCTAATTTATGTTTTATCTTAAAAAACTTATGACTTTACGAAAAGTTTGATTTATTTCATATTGGACATAATTCAGTGGGGTACTGTTGAGATATCAAGCTGAATTATTGGGGGTGGGGGGTTTCAGAGTTGAATAAAGATTAATTTAAGTGGAACATAAATCATGTAATAGTATTATTGTACTGTCATTGTCCACCGATACAAGGTCAATTTTGATTGGAGGCGGATTTTAAGAAATGTAATATTAGAAAATGAGTGAAAATTGTAGTGGAAGATGAGTCCTACTTTTTATGTAGGAGCATTAGTTTTATATTGAAATATAAATGAAATAAAGTTAGTGGAATTTGAGATCTATTTTCAAAAATAAAAAAATTAAAAAAAAATATTTATTGATGGGTGGATAAAAATGACAATATGGTACACTTATTGAATAAGGTAGTAATATTTTTCAGAAAAATGATGAAAGTAAATGATAATAGTATAAAATAGGATTAACAAATTTTTTAAATGAGAGCAATCAATTTGTCATGCTCATTTAATACGGCCGGCATATTTGAAAATATCTTTAAAATAAATTGGAAAGTCTATGGACTAAAAGTTTTAATTTATTTAAGCTAATTCTATTTGTTCTTATCTCATTTCTTCCATTTTACTTATTTCAGTGTTCAAGGCAAATGTGGTAATTTCTACTTATTCTTATTTCTCTCATTTTTAACATTTTAGCTATTTAAATTTTAAGGGCAAATGTGATAATTTCTATTTACTCTAGTTTCGCTCTCTTTTCTCATTGCTCGTTTATTTTATTTTTTTTATCATTAAATAAAATGTATTTCACAAAAACAATATTTACATGAACACAACTTGGGCATACCCAAGTAAGAATGAAATCCGAACAGGCTCGGAGTTTCAAAGCTAGATACCTAGTGGGCGAACAAGCCCAAGATCCAATCTACAATGTAACAACCATGGTGCTATCTATATGTGAGAACGGGCCTCGTTAAAACCTTTCGAGACCAAAAACCCTTAACGGGAAAAAAGATCCCGAAAGGAAAAAGAGTACCCAAGAAAGTACCATGGGGATCCAGCTAAAATGCCCTAAAGGGCGGCTATAGTCACGGCCAAGGCTGGAGTCGCAGTCATCCACGATCGGGTACATGGTGCGTAACTTGATCATGTGGAAATTTAGCATAGAGTATGCTGTAGAAAGCCGTCTTGATCTGGAACAAGATCCGCGCGCTATCAAATCTCTTGTCATCCATAATAGCAGCATTTCTAGCGAGCCATATGTAGTATACGGTAGCCAGTAAACGCAATCTTCCCCGCCACATGCACTATTCGAGAAGGGCGCCTGTCTCGCACAAGCCATTTGATTGCACTCTTAATTGTTGTGGGACGTCTGCGCATGCCAATCCAGTCGCGAATGTTATCCCACACCTTCCAGGTTTCTCGGCACTTGAAAAACAAGTGGTACACGTTCTCGTCTTCCCTGGAGCAGAGGCCACACAAAGCATCAATTTCCTCCCACGTAATACGGTCTCGGGTAGTAAGTCTTCCTCTAAAGGCCATCCAACAGATGAAGGACTATTTGGGAGGGATGATATCTTTCCAAATGTACTTCGCCCAGAATTTCCTGTCCTCCCTAGGCCAAAACCACTCGTATGCTGCCTTAGTGTCCGATGTGCTGCTCCATTGATTTAAAAGAGTTGTTATCTCTTGTCTCGACTCTCTAGTCAGCATAGAGTCTCGGATGGAGAAGACATGTTTAATGAGCGGGGAATCTTCCTTTGTTCGTGGTTGACACTCCCAGAATCCATGCCATTGATAATTTCCGTGTGGATCCATTTGATCCACAGGGAGTCAGCTTTCGCGTGGATGTTCCATAAAATCTTTGCATGTAGAGTCGTGTTCCACGTGTTAAGGTCCCGCACTCCTAGCCCGCCCCCATCCTTAGGCAAACATATATCCTTCCACGCTACTTAAGCACTTTTCGAGCCCCACAAGAACTGTCTTGCGATGGTGATGATACGGGAGGTGACATTGTCCGGGATCGGGAACGCCTGTAGCCAATATGCCTCCACCCCCTGCAAGCAAGATTTAATTAGTTCCAATCTACCCGCATAAGTCAAAGACTTACCATTCCATTTCTTGACAGTAGAGACATCTTGTCCATGAGAATGGAGTAATCCGCAGTCTTAAGCATTCTCGATGCTAACGGAATTCCAAGGTATTTGACAAGTTACTTCGCCACGGGAAAGCCAAAGATGTTGATGACATGATCTCTGGTGGAATTCGACATCATTCCAGCCAAGAAAATGTTGGATTTGTCCTGATTGACTTCTAAGCCTGAACATGCCGAGAATTCCCCGAGTGAATCAGCTAGCACCTGCATAGAATAATTGTCTCCTCTCCCAAAGAGCATTAGATCATCTGCAAAGGCTAGGTGAGTGATGCGAAGAGTAGCACACCGAGGGTGGAAGTTAAAACCTCTCCCTTGAGTGCGAAAAGATAGAAGGCGAGAGAGGTATTCCATGCATAAGATAAAAATAGATGGAGACATAGGATCACCTTGCCGTAGCCCCCTTTCACCTTGGAAGAAGCCATGTGTGCTTCCATTAATCATAATAGAGTAGGTCGGGGAGGTAACGCACTCCATTACTCTTTCCACGAAAATGGGGTGAAAGTTATGCCCGAGGAGGACGTCTTCAAGGAAGTCCCGACAGATTGTGTCATAGGCCTTTCTCAAGTCAATTTTCACCGTGCATCTTGGAACAGTTCTGGCTCGATCATATCTCCGCATGAGTTCTGTGGCAAGATGGATGTTGTCCATGATGTTGCGTCCTGGTACAAAAGCAGGTTGAGCCTGATTCACAAGCTTAGGCAAAAGGCTTTCCATTCTTCTAGAAAGAATTTTAGTGATGATCTTATAGAAGACATTACAGCAGGCTATAGGGCGATAGTCACTTACCTGAGGGTTGCTTACCTTCTTAGGAATGAGGGCTATAGCAGTTGTAATGAAGCTCTTGAGTAGGTGGCCAGATTCAAAGAACTCCAATACTGCCGCTGTCAAATCGGTGTCGAGGGTGTCTCAATTCCTTTTGAAGAAGGCAGAAGAATACTCATCCGGACCCGGGGCCTTATCATCTTTGATTGCAAATAAGGCATCCCTTATTTCCTTAATTGTAATCGGAGCAATGAGATTATTTGATTCTTCCCCGTCTAGGACATAGCCATGCTGAATAACCTCTGGTAAGAGAGGGGTCGCCGGCTTGGGGACACCAAAGAGACCTTTGTAGAAGCGTACAAAGCTATCAGCTATCTCATCTTGATCGTCCATTATGAAACCATCTGACCTGCAGAGAAAGGATATAGTATTTCTTGTGTTATTGGTGCATACCATAGCATGAAAGAAGGTTGTGTTCCTATCACTTAGGAGTCTGTGCTTGAGGCCAGCCTTTTGACTGAAAAAATTCTTTTCAGAGGTGACAAGGAATTCCGCTTGGCGTTTGAGAGCTTTGATTTAGTCTTGGAGAACCTGGTTGGATGTGTCTTGATCTGCCTTGATTTGAAGCTCCTCGAGCTACTTTGTGGCTTCCTTAGCTCTGGTCGAGATATCACTGAATTCTCTAAAATTGAAGGCCTTGAGAACTTGCTTAAAGGCCTTATTCCGTTGAAATAGAATGAACTGCTTTGATCCGACAACATGGGACGTCCAGTTCTCTTTCATCGTGCTCTCGAAGTCAGCGTGATCCATCCAGTAGTAGAAAAACTTGAAAGGTTTCAGGGAGGCTCGGATGTCACCAAAGATTTTTGTAACCACCGGGGAGTGATCCGTTTGGAATCCCGAGGGCAAGAACGTGGTGTTCGCAATGTAGCCCGCATCCAACCACTCCTGGTTCACCATGGCTCGGTCTATTTTACTAAACACATGCCCATTGGTCCATGTAAACACGCATCCTGTGGACGCCACATCTTGGAGGCCCAAAATTGCGCAAGCTTGGATAGGGCCGTCCATTTCTATGTTCTCCGGCTTCCTAATCCTGTGGCGTTCGTCCACATGCATGACTGCATTGAAATCTCCACTCACTAAATAAGAGGTGCCCTACAAACCAAAATCAACTATCGAGTCCCAAAGGGGTTGTCGAGTTTTCGGTGAGGGCAGACCATAGACAAGAGAAAAAAAGAAAGGAGTTCCTAGAGCGAACACACCTGATTCGAGCATGAATAGCTTGTTGCTCTTTAGTAACAACATCTAGAACCTTCGTTTGAGGATTCCAGAGAAGAAGCATTCTGCACGTGCCATTTCTATCGGCAAGAACAAAACTAAAATTCCAAGAAGGAAAATACCTGGCCATGAAGAATTCCAAGTTTGGCTGTTGCATCTTAGTCTCCACAAGGCCCATGACATCTACCCGGTTTCTTTTGATCTGCTCCACTACAACTGGCTGACGTTCAGTCGGCTGCATTCCCCGAACATTCCAGGTTGTTACGATCATTGGGGTGGAGGGACGAAATCGGACTCACCCAGAGGGCGGTTGTTACAGGAAAGCGATCGCTTGTTCTTGCCAATCTTTTTCCAAACCGAGGACCCCACAACCAGGTCTTTCTTCGGGCCACGGCTCTTCGATCGATGTCGGACACTAAGAGGGTTGGGATCATCATTGTGCACATGGTCCCGTGTCTCATTGACCCCGGTCGTAGATACATCTGCTGCCTTTTCTAGATCCGCAGCAAGGTTTGTGGCCAGAACCTCATCACCCTGTATAGAGCTAGCGGGTGCTTGAGGTGTCCGCCCATGGAGCTCACCCGACTTGCCTTTCTTTTTCCTTGATCCAGCCGCCATGGCATCTCCAAGGAGTGGGAACTCAAGGGGATCAATTCTGCTGATCGTATCTGCTCTCAACAGTACATTCATTTCAGAAGAGTAGTCACCGTGAGTCATGATGTGGTTGATTTCATTCAGACCTTCACACTCTGAATCCTCAACATACTCTAGGTACTCATTAGGTGGTGCTGGGCCCTTATCTTTTTTCAAGGCCGCTTGTTCCGAAAGCTGCAACTCCAATGGTGTCTCATGCCTCATGGACCTCGTTTTCAGTCATCATAGTGTCATTTTATTTTTCAGGTTCGACGTCCTAAATGGCTTGAAACCTATTCTCCATCAGTGGGTCTTTGCTCATTGAGGTTTCAGCTCCTTGGTAGCCATTGGATTTGTTCTTTCCCGAGGGTTTCCACGTCATTTGGCCCGTCACCGTGTTATTTTGGATAGGTCTTCTATTTGCCGAGCCTCGAATAGTTGTGTCTTTCCCACGGCTTGGATCCCGGCTCTTGCCAGTTGTTCGAGGCCTAGACGGCTCTTTTTTCTTGTTTGCCATGCGGATTCTTTCCCTCTCTTCCGGGCCTAGGCAGCCAAGTGTTATATGGCCGAACACATGGCAAGTATGACAGATTTTGGGCAGGTGCTCAAAGAGGATGCGTTGTTGGATCGTAGACCCGTCCGGAAGGATGGTGTCGATGTTATCTCGGGGGTCTTTTTGCATGTCAAGAATGACCTGAACTCGTGGTCCGTCCAGGGATTGACGTTGAATGTGTTGGGGTTTGTATACTAAAAGATGCTTCGAGCGTACATGCCTTTGTACAGTCAGCTTGTGCATGTATACGAGAAACACCACGTCCACTTGTTTACCTATTTATGAGAATAAATTATATAATATAATGGTTTATTATTGAAATATAATAAACAGTCTAAGGCTTTTTACTAAGAAGGTCAAGTAGGGAAATTCGATGAATCTCCTCATGAGTTTTCCAGTAGGGGACTTGGCCAGATCTAGTAAGAAGAAAAACGTACTCACAACCTAGATAGGCTTTGACTACCTATTGGTACGGTTGCGGTGTTTGTGATAATTCTCTCTTACCTAAGAAGAGATTAGTAACACCGGTGTGGTAAAGCACTGAAAGGATCTAATCCGAAATGTATTCTTTATTGCTATCTACTGAAAGAATATATTTCAGAAAGTTTAGTATTTTCTAGTCTATGATATTAATATCAATATTGTTTATTCAATCAAATGCCACTTTGACTTATCAATACGTGAGAGTTTGCACGTAACTCAAGTTCATGATATCTTGGGTGGTAGTAATTGAATAACATGAAGATATTGGAATATTATTTCATAGAATTCGCGTGCCCAGTGTGGTATGATTAAATCCCTAAGGGGTGATCCCCAAGAGGTGTTTGAAAAAGGAATTTATTATTCAGAAAACTGCGCAGTTGGAATTTATTCTACGAATAATAAATAAAGTTTCAAACTAGAAAAATTCTTTGGAGAATTAATTTAATTCTAGTCACATAGCAGACAAAAGAATTAAATTGACGGATCAAGATAATCTTAAACGCGGGAAATATTATAAAATAAAATGGACTCAAATTATTTGTAATTTGGTGATTTAAGTGGGAGTGCAATATTATTCTTTAGTGGAACAAAATAATATTCCATTGATAATATATTAAATCATGGGTCTTTTGATTTAATTAGTTAATTATCTAATGGGTGAGCCCAACACTTAAGTTATTCCATGGATCCCCATCCTAGCCCAACAAGTCCATTATAAATAGTGATGAGATGTGGAAACCCTAGTACACCATTATTCACAACACTCCCCCCCTAAACCCTAGTAGCCGTCGCCGGCTCTCTCTCTCTCTCTCTCTCCTTGCCTCGGTTTTCGTGCCTTGGCACGTGGGAGAATTAGGGTTTTGTTTTGTTCTTGTTCTATCCTAATTCATAGGATTAGATCAAGACAATATCGAGTTTGTGATTGGGTTTCCCTAGATCTCTTCAAAACTATTGTTGATTATTCAAGATCCGCCCACACGGATGGATGATCAAGGACAAGGGAATAGGTTGGAAGATTCACGGTCGATAAACCAAGGATCTCCGGGTGGTGCAGCTAGCAACGTCAATCCAATGATGGATTATGAGGTAACAATCGAATCTACATCGAATATGCATGATTATGTGTTTATTTGATGTTATATCTATAGATCTATGTTTATTGCATGAAATTGGAGTCGAATGCATAATCACCTAAATAGATCCGTTAAGGACCTGTTTGTTTTCCGCGTCTTCCGTTGCGGTAGTCCCAACAAAATGGTAGTTTGGTCAACTGCCACCGGTATGCCCACTGATGTAGCAATTTTTTCCACCACGGTTTTAGTCCATAGTGTGAGAGGTTGGTCCGTAATTCGAATCCAGACAGGAACTTGCAGCTTCACATTATCTTGGAGATTGAAGCTAGCTGGGGTGGGTTCAAGTATGAGTGGAACTCTGAACACTGCGTAAGGCCCCTTATTCCGAACCTTTTCTAGGTCAGAGTAAGATTTGAAGCCAAACAAGATCCACCATTTACTGTGATAAGCGACGTTTGTTGGCATGCCCCATCTCTGCACTAGGTTGCAGACCGCAGCTTTCCCTGGGAACCTTCTTGCAAATTTTTCACACAAAGAGGGACCCCATCCATCCCTGATAGGGAGGATGTAGTCCTGAGTTAGTGAAATACTGGAGGTTTCAGTAGATATACCTTCCACTGGAATTAGCGTGCGTGCAGCAAGGCTTGAGTCCGGCGTTGTAGATTGAGTTGCTGCTAGCCACACACTGTTACTCTTTATATGAAATTGGAAGTCTACTTCACTCATCAATTCCTCCTCAGTCTTGCTCCGATTGACCCCATTATCCATGGATTGAAGGGAGATCTTGAAGTGCTCAACTAGGGATTTGAGATTATATTGCGCACCACCCACTTTGCAAAGTTGAGCGAAGTACTTATATTTCCTCATTAGCTCGAGTGAGTCCATAATCAAGAGTGTGTACCAATAATCCAAGCGCAAACCTGGTAAGAACTAGATCCAAGAAACGAGACAACTAGCCTATATCCAATCTTTGATCTCTCAAAGATGAAGGTAGTTGAATAAACAAGAGTAACGCTAACACAGAAACAAAAACACAAAAGAAAGCGAAAAGGATAGCGAATACCAGGTATTCCGTTCGCGTAACCCTAGATAATCGGCCTCTCACAATTTGGGGAGAAAGGCTCACCTTGATTCCTCACCAAAGTTGCATGGGATGGGTGGAGGATCGTCGAGGCAGTTCGTCTGGAAGCGGGTGTAAGAGACCGCAAAAAAGACCTTCCCTCTCCAATCGAGAAAGATAGGAGGGGAGGCTGCTGGCTTCGCTGAGATTCGCCAAACGTCCGGAATGCAGATCACCGAGGGGACACGCCCGCTGGAGAACAGCTCGCTACAGAGTGGGGGCTAGAACAGAACGACGGCGGCGGCGGAACCCTAAGAGAGAGGCGGCGGCGCCAGAGAAAACCCTAACCCTAGCAAAGGATGGAAAACGAAAGAGGGAGTCTAGAGAGAATCGGCAGAAGCTCCTAGAGAGAAAAACTCAACCCTTAATTAAAACTAAAGTATGGGTAAACAATATTTATAGTGGCACAGGCCTACCCCGAAGGGCCCCTTACTCCAGAAACCCTAATCGGTACAGGCCCACTAAGGAAGCCCGTGTCGTAGGATTTTTTTGGGAGCCATGTTTCCACTCTTGCACCCGAAGCACGAAGGACACGGCGCGAGGTCGAGAATGACACCGAAGGACACGAGGTCCTAAGGGATTGGATGCACACCCGAAGGCACGAAGGACACGACACGAGGACGAGATAGACACCGAAGGGCACGAGGCCATAAGGGATTAGACACCGAAGGGCACGGAGGCCCTAAGGGATTGGACGCCGAAGGGCACGAGGCCCGACGAGAAGCACATGCGCGAAGCATGATTCCGGGCCGAGGCCCGTTAGACTTTTTTTAAGGCGCGTATTGCTTCAAATTTCATATATAATGTTAGAAGATAGAAATATACTTGTGTAATTCAAATTTGATAAGAATAAAACTAAAGTTTCATACACAGTACTATATTTTTATTTATTTAAAACTAAAGTATATGTTTAAAAACTGATAAAAAAAAATTATACAATTAAGTTTATATATTCTCCAACGGTTAATAAAAAATGAAGAAATAATTTTATTATTTTAACATGGATAAGTATTAAATTAAACATAAAATATTGTTTCACTACTTAAAAATAAATTGACATTTTAGTAGAGTAGTATCAACCACAAATATGCATCATCCGTTCACTATTCACCAAATTTACAGTTCATTCTTTATTGTAAACTTAATTTTTTTGTCGGTGTTCATTTAAAAAATATTGTTATTTACTCATTATTGTTTTTATATGGATATTGTTATTATTATGAATTAATAACGCGTCCTTCGTGGAATGAAATTATTTGTTCCAATAGTAACACAAAACGTATTGGTAACATCTCAATTAATTAATGGGAGGAGTTAAACGAGTATATTGGGATAACTTAGATCCTTAATTTTAAGCCCTTATTGTTATAATTGTATGGAATAAATGAGTGAATGGAATGATATTTTATATTTACAATTCATTTCTTTGTTATGCTTAACATAATAAAATGAAATATTTCTGGAATAGTTTTCTACTCCTATTAAATAGTACTCCTATACTGTATTCTACATTTGTTATTTTTATTAAATAGACTTAAATTACATTAAGGCATTTCATTTATTAAAAATAATGTAAAAAAGATCCATGTTTCGCTAACTTCGATTTTCTTTTACATTGATTAACATTCGTGTAGAATTGAAGTGAGATGCTTAATAGAGTATATCGTTATTCTCAATCGGTATTTTGGCTGTTTTGAGGGGTGGGGCAAAATAATTACGCTGAAGAAAAAAAAGATGTGAGCAGTATTTGACATGATTATAGATTTATAGATAGACACATCCATTATCCTCAAACCACAATCTTCACCCGTACTGTGTTAATAATTTAATATTTTAAATTTCATCCTATATTTTTTACGTATACAAGGTGCAAACATATATACTACTAGTAGTATTACACAAGAATGGAGGTCGTATTTTACATCTCCCAAATTTTAAATACTACTAGTACCTACCAAAAAACTCGTATTTTACGAGGAAATAATCCAAGCCTTACAAGTTACAGAATATGCAAAATTTAAACGTGCATAATAAGTAGTACTACTGTACTTTAAGATTGGTGATTCATTGAAACGATAAATGCATTGATTTGCCTTGATTCATTAAAACGATAAATGCATTGATTTGTCATTGACATTGAGGGCCCAATTTAAAAGCTAAGAATGTAAATTTAAATGTAATTTAACCATTACAGATAGTATTATTTTTTTATTTTTATGTTATTCACACCCCTATAAGAGGAGTAATAAGGAAATTCATATAAAATTCTACTATCAATTTAAGGGAAAGATCATATAGAGAGTTATTAAAAATATTCATTGTAATATAAAGTTATTTTGTCATTTCGTATATTTTTCATGTTTTATGTAGCTACAAAAAATGCATATTTTTTGAACATAAATATGCCAATTATTCAAAGTATGAATACTGTTGAACACCAAGTGTACGATAATTGTCTTATTTACTCTCAAGGCTAATTACAATGCATTTTTTATGTTATTTTCTTGAGTATAGAATTTTAGGTTGTATGATATGGATTCATCCAATTCATAGCATTATTTATCAATCAACGCATGTATACTAAATCATAAATCATAATTTTAGCCGATCATCAAAAACCTTGAACAAATGGAATGGAAGCACAAAATATACAACACAAACGAGATGCGACAATGACCAAAGGAAACAAGAACTCATGCCAGAGCAGATGTGTTTTGGCACTTTGTATCCTCATAATTTGAGTCATCATCGGCATCTCCTTTGGCAAAAGGGAGGCGATAAGGAGGGCGGCTACAATGTGAGCAAATGTCAACGATGATATAGTTGAAAAGAGCAAGAATTTGGTTAAAAGTTATGAGATATTATTACCAGAAAAAATCGACTAATTATTGCTTCTTTAAGTTCGTGCACTACTTTCCAAATTAAACATGTTACTAATTAACACTATTTATGTACTACAAATACATCATAATATCTCATCCATGAAAAATAGTTTCATTTTGTCATTTTGAGATATCCATGAAATATAGTTTAATTTATAAAAATAGAAATTTTATATCTTATACTCTACTCATTTTTTCTCCGTGGGGTACGTTAAAATGAAAAAACCTCTTAAAGTGACACTGTGACACCACGCTAGACTGCAATATTTTAAACGCTAAACTACAATAGTATAAACGCTCCACTGCAATCTATAGATTGCAGATTGCAGTCTAGCATATTGGATATTGCAGACGGGGAAAAATTGCAGTCTAGCGTATTGGATATTGCAGTCCGCAAAAATTTACCCTTGAGCAATTTTTATGATTGCCACATGACAGCTGATTATTCGTCCACATGTACAAATGATTGGCTAGGAATGGTAGTATGATGTTACTTTAAGAGGTGGTGACATTTTAACACAAACCTTTTCTCCCCTTTCTTGTACTTTATTTATTTTTTTCTCTATCTTTCTTATTTTATCTACTTTTTCTTATATATCTTCCTTTATCAATCTTTTTATTAAAATAATGTCATCCACAATTAAGACTATTTTTACAGAGAGGGAGTAAAACCCAAAATCTCACTATTTTTATAGAGAGGGAGTAAAACCCAAAATCTCACTACTCATTAAAGCCGGGGATTCAATAACCCGTAATATATTCCAAAATTCATAAGCTTAGGAATAGAAAAAAAAAGGAAATTTCGATTAGGAAGGAATCGGGTATGAAATCCAGCAAATTAAATACACGTACTAGTACTGGAATTTTCATACTCATACTACTAAATTCCAAATCACTAGAATTGCGCATGCATATCCAGCAGTGGCAAAATCGTAATTTGGGCGAGTAGAGGGCCCATTTCCGTTTCAAACCCAACCACTATTATTTACTCGCTCGCACGCTCAGACCGTCTATTCTCCGATCCGCTCTCCCTCTGATTTCCCTCGTTTCGATCGACATTCTTTCTCACTCTACCCCTCTACCAATGGAAGAAGATAAATCATTCTCCTCGATCCCGGACTCAATCAGCCACTCCGACGACACCAACCACGGCTGGCAGAAGGTCACCGCCAAGAAACAGCGCAAAAACCAGAACAAGAAAGCCGTCGCCGATTCCTCAAAGCTGCCTAACGGATCTGCAATCGCGCCGGACAAGAACAGCGTTTTCAAGGGCTTGGAGAAGCACGCGGAGGAGCGCCGCCGGAAATTGGAGGCGCAGCGCGCCGCCGCGGTTTACGACGACGACGACATTGGCACGGCGGCGCGATCGAGGAATAACCGCGGCCGGGATGAGGACGACGACGATCTCAGCAGCGATGCTGATGTTAAGAGTAATGCGGTGGAGGTCACCAAGAAGGAGAAGCAGAAGAAGGTTAAGAAGCCTAAAGTTACTGTGTCGGAGGCTGCAGCTAAGATCGATGCCGATGACCTCGTCGCCTTTCTTTCTAGTGTTTCGGTAATTTTCTGCTCTTATTGGATCTGAATTTGTTTTCTGCTTTATTGGATTTTAAAAGTATTGACTTTATTTTATTTTTGTTTGTGATAGGAATCGTATGAAGGGCAGCAGGATATTCAGTTGATGAGGTTTGCGGATTACTTTGGGCGTGCATTTTCTGCGGTGAGCGCGTCGCAGTTCCCCTGGCTTAAGTTGTTCAGGGAATCTCCGGTGGCTAAGATTGCCGATGTGAGTTGATCAGGTTTTTATGCAGTATAATATGTTTCTCGATCAGTTATGCTTGAAATTCGGAACCTTGAGGCAGTCAGATGGTTCAAACAAAGATAATAGCATATTGCATGTAGGGATAAGTATGTATTCCGTTCCAATTCATTGACATATCTTAATGGATCATGAAAGCAAATGCATTTATTCACTTATAGATTGATAATTTGAAGTTTGGGATCCACCCTGAGCCCTCTTGTTGTGACTAGTATGTTAGATGGTATCGTACTGGACAAAATTTAATTTCCAAACCTATCATGGTCTTTTCTTGCTCTGGTTCAGAGCTGTGATTAAGAACTTTCATTTGCTTCTGATGACAAAAGGGGTCTTGTATGCTGTGTTCTGATGTTTGAACTTTCAGTGCTACCATTTTGTCTTGGTTGATCTGGAAAAACTGAAACTTTGTAACCACAGATGTACTCTTTTGTATGTTGAATTTGTTATGAATCTAATGCATGGATTAGTTTCTATTTCTATTATCACTACTTTTTAATGGATGTGTTGAGGATATAACGGATTACAGGAGCCTTCTAATTTTACACTAACCAATTTTCTGCAAGCAGGTCCCTGTTTCTTATATATCCGAAGCTGTTTACAAGGCATCAGTTGACTGGATCAATCAACGTTCTTTTGAGGCTTTAGGAACCTTTGTACTCTGGTCATTAGATAGCATTCTGGCAGATATGGCTGCTCAACAATCTGGGACTAAAGTTTCGAAGAAAGGAGTGAATGCAGCATCTTCAAAGTCTCAAGTAAGTTTACACATCTTTTTGACTGCTAACACAACCATGAACCATCAAGAACCAACTGATCGGGAGCGTATCCCTGTTATCCTGCATTAAGTATCTAATTTGCTTGGCACAGTTTCTTCTTTTGTTACATGGTTTGCCATTCTTAGTACATTGTAAATTATTGATTTTTTTTAACCTTTTGTGCATTTATGCATGCATGCTTGATTATCAGTTTGTGATGTTGACCACATATAGAGAAGTTGTAGATATTCATGCTCCAGAACCCACTGGACTCAGCTATTGAAGCAGTTGAGTCTAAGATTGGATGTTCAGTTTACGTAGCTTATTTTATCTGTTATTGAACACATGGATTGTCCCCCCTAGTTACAAAGTACAATGTGCCACATTTCTAACTGTGAGGGTGGAGCTTCAAATGAGTTTGTGCATTAGCTGTCAGTTGCATCTAGTATCTTATGTTACCCATTGAATTTGATTGAGATTAGAGAGCCTTTCAGAAAGTGATGTTTAATTACTACTACTATTATTTTTATTCAATAGTTATGGATCCTGATGAGGGTAAGGATGTGCATATCAGTGATATCACTACCATTTGTATCTTTTCCTAGTTCATCTTCTAAAAGAAAATTTTGAATTTCACTTTCAAAAAATTATTTATTTGCATTGTATTTTCAGGATGAATGTACTGGTAGTTGTATCATTTTGCATCTTGTCATCTTACCTGTGCAAGTTATCTATCAATCCAGCAGTTTTTCACTTATTATACTGGGCTATTCTGCATATTTCAGGTTGCTATATTTTTGGTTCTAGCAATGGTATTACGCCGTAAACCTGATGTGCTGATTAACCTGTTGCCAAAGTTGAGCGAAAACTCGAAATATCAAGGGCAAGATAAGCTTCCAGTTGTAATATGGATGATAGTGCAGGTGAGTTGTTATATACTTACCCATTTAAAAAATGATGTGGTCTCTGTCTCCTGTGATTCTGTATTTCATGCTGAAATGACCCTTTTGTGTAGGCAAGCCAAGTAGATGTAGCTGTAGGATTGTATCTATGGTCACGTCAGATTTTACCAATACTTGGAGGGAAATCTGGATCTAATCCACATACTAGGGATTTGGTTTTGCAGTTAGTAGAAAGGTATGAATCTTGAATCCTCTCTAAACACTTAAAGCTACTGTTTCTCTACTCTGCACTGTATTTTTCAAGTGACCACATCCACATATCTGTATATCAGAATTCTAGCCGCACCTAAAGCTCGTAGCATATTAGTAAACAATGCTGTTAGAAAGGGTGAGCGCCTGATTCCACCTGCGGCACTTGACCTGTTGCTACGCGTAACATTTCCTGCACCTTCTGCCCGAGTTAAGGTAATAAGAGTTTCTCAAGATACTCTTTCCATAAGAAATTAGTTGTTGGGTTGTGTTATCTTATTGACGTGCTTTTTGATAATTTCTGTCGTTCTGTGTAATAGGCCACTGAAAGATTTGAGGCAATCTACCCACTTTTGAAAGATGTTGCTCTTGCTGGTTCACCTGGAAGCAAAGCAATGAAGCAAGTGTCACTGCAGATACAAACTTTAATTGTGAAAACAGCTGGAGAAGGTATAACTACTTTTTGTGTACTTTATTGAGAGGTAGCTAAGAATCTATGAAAAGAGGATTTGACGAAATAATGCTTTGTAGGGATCCCTGCACTATCTGCGGAAACAAGTAGCATCTTTATATGGTGTTTGAGGCAGAATCCTGATTGTTTCAAGCAATGGGTAAGACTTAATTTTCTCTATGGACTGAATCTCGAAACTTACTAATGTGATTGTATATCTGTTAACTGTCTATGGTTGTTTAGCTACACAACTGAACAAGAAAAAGGCCTACATCTTTTCCCCACATGCAAGAAAGTATAGTTTATAGGAAATAGTTCTTCTTCATTTCCTATCAGTTTTAATAATTGAGACATGCTAATCTTTAATTTTCTACATGATGACCTGTAATAAGCTTCTTTAATTGAGACATAAATTGACAAGAGCTGTCATGTTCTCCACTTCTCTTGTGGCTGATTCTCTGATTTTACGTCCACCACTTTATGTGTTTTCCTCACTTTGGGTTGAGATCCAAGTCACTGATTCTACATTTGATTTACTCAGGAGACGATTTATGCTAATAACATAGAGGCTAGTGTTGCTGCCTTGAAAAAACTTGCTGAGAATTGGAAGAATTTTTCATCAAAACAGTCTTCTCTTCAAGTCAGGGAAACTCTGAAGAGTTTCATGCATAAGGTTTGTCATACATTTATCTTGCACTATGCTATTTTGAGTTGCTATGTGTGAGTCTTCTCAAGTGTGCTTGGTATTGGAATTTCTCGGACTTGATTCTAGATGTATATTGCATGCGTCCTTGACTGTGCATCTAGCTTATTTTTTCTATTGCTTCAATTTGCAGAATGAGAAAGCCTTGAATGGTGGAGCTGATGCTACTCGCCAAGCTCTATTCAAGGAGGCTGATAAATACTGTAAGACAATATCAGGAAAGCTCTCCAGTGGTCCTGGCTGCGTGAAAGCAGTGTTCTTTACTCTCGCGGTGTTTGCTGTTGGTGCCGCAGTTGTGTTCCCGAACGTTGATGAATGGGACTTCAACAAGTTGCTTGCTGAGGCCCAGAAATCGTTCTGATCAAAGTTTTGAATATAGATTTTCCGGATCTCCAAGGCAAAAACTAATTCGAGGTGTGAACGAAATAAAGTGACGAAAGAGAGAGATAGGTGTTTGTGCAATAGCAAGCCTGATGATGAGCTTTACTAAAAGTATAATATTCGGCATGTAAAAGAAGGAAGTTTGATGGATCATATGGAACTAATTTTTCTTTTTTTTCCTGCTTAGAGTTAGAGATAGTCCTTGATGTAATCAGAACTAATCTCGGCAGTTTGCTTCATGAGCACACAGAAATCGATACTTTTTTCTTTTTCTCCCTTTTTTGAGATTTTATTCATGAATTTCTTGATGAATGCCTATATCCTTCTTGCTTGTTTGCTCAGTGTTTGAGCTGTGGAAACTCTTCTTGAATTTGTTATGCTACAAAATTGTTTTTATGGTTTAACTTTTGAATTTTTTTGGAAGAAGGATGTGTTGGCATTTAGACAAAAATGCATGTGAGCAAAACTGTGCAGGGAAGGCGGTGTTGCAGAGCCTTCTGAACATGAAGGTAGCAACTCATCTTCTGATTTTGTTCTCTTGTAGTACTCCTAGTTAAACGTAATAAGCTGGGTGGGCCGATCTATTTAAGAATGAAATTGTTAGTATCATTTTGTTTATGATTATTCATGTTAATTGTGAGTATGATGACAGGTGGGAGTTGGAATCCCCAAAAGTGTAACAGAAGTATAAAAGAAATGAAAAGGCGATACTACAGTTGTTAAAGTAATTCAATAACCTGACTACGGAAAATTCTATCCTTATTTAATGTGAAGTAATGCAATCTAAATACTAATCCAAGTCTCCACAGTGTACTTTCTTTTGCGGAGTATAAGTGCAATTTTTTTCATTTTAGAATATTTTACTCTAAATGATAGCAGTGTATTGTTATTTTTAAAAAAATTATTCTCTTTATCTTTTTCTCATCTCTTACTTTATTTCTTTTTCACATAATTTACAAAACAACATAAAATTATGTCCCAAAATAGAAATATTCCACTTAAAATATGAATGACAGTAGAGAAAGTATTTTATTGTTCATGTCTTAATGGTAAGCATGTGTTTATATATACACATTTAAAGTATACTAGTAGTATTTAATTATTTTTATAAAATTTGAAAATAGATACATATTGTAATAAGTATTCAAATTGAGGGAGTATTTCAAGGAAAAATACACCAATACCTGAATTCCTTCTATGATATTTTGGTTCCTTAGATCATTACAATTTACAAATACCTACGTTACATATGTGTTTGGAGTTTGGACACTATTAAATCACCCAAACACTACTCCTATATACTAACACACAAAAGTAACAAATTATAATTATTAATGATTCTTATTTCTTTTTAAAGTAGTGTCAAAAGACAATGAGAATTGGATTCTATATTTTTAATTCTTATTCTCGTCACTTGTTTATGTGACATAATAAATTCAACGATCTCTCTTTTGCCTGAGTTCACTGGCCACAATTGTCAATATGATTGGTATACAAAATATATATTCACATTCTATTGGATTTGGATGTCTCTCAAAATAGCCTAACAAATAGTTGTTGGACCGATAATTTCCCTGATTGGCTCATGAAGATTATAACGTGTGATTGTTCTCCATGTATTTTCATTCAAAATAATAAAAATTAACGTTAAGTAAGATGAACTAAAGCGACCTCTAAAGTTGTACTAGTATTATTGAATTTAGTAGCCATTAATCCAAAGACTGAGGCATTATATCTGGTTACTACCTCCGTCCCCCAAAATTTGCTACACTTTGACCCGACACGGATTTTAAGAAATGTAATGGAAAGTGAGTTGAAAAAGTTGGTGGGACGTGGGTCTTACTTTTAAAGTATTAGTTTTATAATAGAATGTGAGTAGGAATGAGTTAGTGGAATATGAGATCCACTCCCAAAAATAGTAAAAGTGAAATGTATCAAATTTTCAGGGACGGACGAAACGGTAAACTTTTTAGGGACATATTTAATTTGCCCATTAAATTCCAGTTCATAATATATTCGGAAAAATACTAGTCCATACTTAGAAAAAAGAAGAAAAGGTGATGTGATGATGACTCATGTTTTACGGTAGCTATATAGTCTATAGAGGCATGCTGGCTGGGGTCACCACAAGCCTTTCAAGTTTCAACCCAAAAAAAATCAAAAAAATCAAAAAAAGGAAAAACAAGGCCGAGCCGTTCAAGACAGATAAACAACCCCTTTTATCTCTCTCTCTCTCTCTCTCTAGTAGTAACAGCAAGAGAGAGAGGCGCCAATCGTCTTGTCTGGATTCTTATTAGATTAATAGAAGCCGAAGATTGAGGCGATCTGAGCGGAAATGGGGACACTTCAGACATGGAGAAAAGCCTACGGCGCTCTAAAAGACCAGACCAAAGTCGGTCTTGCTCATGTCAACTCCGATTTCAAGGTCTATACCTCTACTCTTTTTTTTAGTAATACGCCCTATAGTGGTGCTTGATTGAGCGAGCGGATTTTGTGCCAAAATTAGTTGGGATCGAGGAAATACCGCAAAATTGTGGTGATCGAATTTGGTTTTTGATTCGTTCTCTGTGTGAGTGATGTGAATCTTAGAGACGTGCGAGGGCTTGTGTGATTACTCAAAAATAGAGTGACGGTGAAGGAGAAATCATATGATTTTGATGATTTATTTATCCATTTGATAATATTTTTCCTTCGTCTCTAAAATTTTCTATTTTTGGTGCCTGCAAAAAAGGATGTTGATGTGGCGATCGTGAAGGCTACAAATCATGTGGAGTGCCCTCCAAAGGAAAGACACCTGAGAAGTGAGTGCTTCAGTTACTCGTGTCATTAGATCCACTAATTTATGCTGTTAACGTTGTTGAGTTTTGATTTAAGGGGATATAACATGGAGTAGATGGGGTTTTCATTTTGGGTTTAGGGCGATTTCTGGAATTTCTCTCTACACATTTTTTTGATTGGTGATTGAATTTACTATTCATTTTTGTCAATTGCTTAAAGACCTAAGACAAGGGGGTGGGATTTCAAGATTTAGGGAAAATTTATACGACTACTCTGTATTGTATGACGCAGAAGCAAAATGTTGATTCACATTTTCTGTTTAGTTTTCTGAGAGGGAACCAAATCCTTTAGATTTAGTGAGGAATGAGTGCCCTTGCAACTATTGTATTAGTGATTGGATGCTTTTTGCAGAAATTTTGGTTGCGACATCAGCAATTCGACCTCGCGCTGATGTTGCGTACTGCATACATGCACTTGCAAGAAGATTGGCAAAGACACATAATTGGACGGTATGGATCCAGGCTATTGCTGCTTCAAATGAATATTGTTTCCCGATAGGAATTTGAGTTAAATGTCAGGAGCATTAAGTTGCATCCTTTTTTGCTGAACCACCCCACCCCAACATATTTGAGAGGATGTGTCTCTTTTATGGGCCTTTATCTGCATTTATTATGTGGTTTAGAACTCAGGGAAAATGTACTAACATTGAAGAAAATGATCACATACTGATAGTCGTGTTAGGAGTTATATATGTCTATGGTAATTTTACTATTCTGCAAATTAGGTTTTGTTCGGATCATAGGTTCTATTATAGTTGCGATGCAGTTTCTTCTATGGATGTTTCGAACAGTTACCACAATCAGCTATAGTGAAATGATCATGTCATATATGCCTTTAGAATCTTTGAATGACTAAAAATGCGCTGAGTCAGGAAACATGGGAAATCTCAGATATCTATAGTGGAAGTGTACCTTGCAAGAATTTTCTGGCATGCATAAGGTTGTTGCATTTACAGTACTTTATATATCAGGAAATGACACAAGTTATTTGCAGAACACTTTTGGACCCCTTTTCCTTTTCATTTCCGTCTATCGAAATACAGTTTGAAAGATATTTTGGCATCTCTATGTCCCTTAGCTGAAACCTATTTTGGAATCTTTGCTTCCCTTAGCAGTTGGGGCGCCCCAACATCCCTCATTGCCAATGAGGGGGATGTTCATGACCTTTTTTTCAAACAAAATAATACATCTTACATAATACTTAATTAATATAGTAACAATCTGGAAATTTCTACTAGTCTGCTGGAACCATTATATGAATCAAAAGAATATCAATTTTTGAATTGCTGACCAATTGCAATACCAGTTTGATCATCAGTCTGTTTCCAGAAACACTGAATATGATAATGTTGTCAAGGTCTTATATGCTTTTGCCTTGCTTTATGCTATTCACTTTGTTTGCCTCTTCTTCCTCTTCCTCTGAACCTTGATATTGGGAGTTTAATAGTCGGTTTCATATATGTAAAATGTATATCTCTTTTTACGTTATTCAGCTTCTATTTATCACAGGTTGCGTTGAAAACACTAATTGTTATTCATAGAACATTGAGAGAAGGTGACCCGACATTCAGGGAGGAACTCTTGAATTTTCATCAGAGAGGCCGTGTCCTCCAATTATCCAACTTTAAGGATGATTCTAGCCCCATTGGTAGGTGACTACTTTTAATATCTGTTATGTGTAGTCTTGTGATATTATCCTGCCCCTTCATATACAGTCTAGGCCCAATTCTTTTGATCGAGTTAAGAAGAGAGTAGAACAAGTAAATGATGATCTTTTCAGAAATGAAATAATGCGTCACTCTCTTCCTCCAGCTTGGGATTGCTCTGCCTGGGTGCGGACTTATGCCCTCTTCTTGGAAGAAAGATTAGAATGCTTTAGGATACTTAAGTATGACATTGAAGCCGAGCGCCTTCCTCGACCTGCACAAGGTGAAGATAAGGTATGATTAATAATAATATTGGTTGATTTCTCTTATATATCTCAGTAAATTAATGGGTTTACTATATTCCCTCCAATGTACCCAAATTTCAATTTGCAGATTCAGTCCTTCCTTTTCAGATTTCAATTTCTGCCAACATTTCCTTGAAATAAAAATGTGAACATCTTTAATTAATAATAAATACTTCTGGCTCACTGTGTTACTTTTCCACTTATTCAATCCTTTCTAAACAACCATTTTAAAGTGCAAACATGTATATATCAAAAACGTGAAAGATACTAGTATAATCTAACATTTTCCCATTTCAACTAATTATGAAAGAGATGGAGTATCAGAAATGCATGTTGAAAACAAAATACAATATCTTGGCTACTTTATATGAATAGATTGTTGATTCATAAGTTCCTCCAGGTTCTATAAGTTTGAAAACCGTGTAACTAACTAAGAAGAATTCACATTAAGCATATTGTTCTAGAGCCCAGTACATGTAAAAGTGAATTTCCATGTCTTGTTGTTGGACCTTTGTTTAAGTCAGTTCATGGTATGCGGTTAGTATTGTTGAGAGACATTTTCTTGCTTGAATAATTTGCTCAGGGCTACAGTAGAACCAGAGACTTGGTTAGTGAAGAACTTCTGGACCAGTTGCCTTCTTTGCAGCAGCTTCTGTACCGTCTTATTGGATGTCGGGTATTTGTCAACTATTTGTTGTGTATCATTCTACTGTTATTAACCATTTTTCTATTCTTGTCATTTTTAAATGTTTTCATTTCTGTCTTTTAGCAGTCCATGGAAATATTTGTAACTAACCTTTATGAATTTTCAGCCTGAGGGAGCAGCTGTGAACAATTACGTAATTCAGTATGCCCTAGCCTTGGTACGCTCTCTCTCTTCTCTCCCTCTCCACCCTACCTCCCTGAAAAATTTGTAGTAAAAGCCCCCTATCCAATGTATGCTAGTCCTCATTGGTAACTATTATTCGTGTGGAATACAAAATTCTTTCGAAGAATTGTTAGAGAACAGAATGGTTAGGGATGTTATTGGGCTGCAAGGTTCAAGTTGATTTAAAGGGGACTGGTTTATTTGGGTCAATCTTTCGAGTTATATGCAAGGCATTTATCATTATTCCTTGGTCCTCTTGTTGAGTGAATGGCATTTTAATGTTGAATTGATGCACTGCATAAGTCACTGGCATGATTATGAGTTTTTGTTATTTCCTTGCTAATATTTGTGACTTTCAGGTGCTTAAAGAAAGCTTTAAAATATATTGTGCCATAAATGATGGGATAATCAACCTTGTTGACAAGGTGAGTGAAATACTGTTCCAAGTGTCCTATCCCATTTAATCAGTTAATGGGTTTTATTGTTGCTTAATGAAAAAACATATACCTTGCATTTCAGTTTTTTGAAATGCCAAGACATGAAGCCATCAAAGCCCTTGATATTTACAAAAGAGCTGGTCAGCAGGTATGCTTTTACGCTGCAAAACTTCTGTATCAGTTATTCTTCTTTGATTGGTATTATTATATATCGAGATTCATTCTGAAATTGTGGGGGATCTGGAGCTTGTTTGTGGTGTCATCATGTCATGCTCATATTGCAGGCCAATAGTCTTTCTGATTTCTACGAAATCTGCAAAGGGCTTGAACTTGCTAGGAATTTCCAATTCCCTGTGTTGAGAGAGGTACGCTGTCTGTAGAGAAAAATATGCTGATTTTGTTGTTAGTTGTTTTGGTAACTTCATAAAAAGTGTTAATGCATATTTCTTCAATTCTTTGTTTTAACAGCCTCCACAATCCTTTTTGGTTACCATGGAAGAGTATATACGTGAAGCACCAAGAATGGTTTCAGTTCCAAATGTAGCCTTGGTTAGTGAACTTTTACTCAAAGCAATCATTATTTGGTAGCATTCGTCTTGCTTTTGGGCATAATGATTTTCTTGTTTGCCAAGGTAGATTGTCATTTAGAACGCCTTATTATTTCAGGAGTACCCAGAAAGGTTGATGCTGACTTACAAGGAAGAGGATGTTCCTTCACCTTCTGAAGAGACGAAAATTCCACATGAGGAACCTGCATTGCAGCCCACTGATGAAGTTGCTAGCTCAACTCCCGAGGCACCAATTCCTCCACCTCTTCCAGCTAAAGCTGACACTGATGATCTACTGGTTAGGAGCTGAAGTACTTGAAAATTTGTACCTGAAATAATATATGGGGGTGAACTCTTACCCTGTGCATTTTCCTTTTCAATCTATTTAGGGATTGAATGCGGATACACAAGATGCAGCTGCGATTGAAGATAGCAATGCTATGGCTCTAGCTATAATCCCTTCTGGTAAGCATTCATGTCCATTCTACTGCATTATAAATCTTATGTTTTGAAGAGCAAAGATGATATCATATCATGATATGCAAATTGCAGGCACTACACCTTTTGACTCTGATACATCTCAAGCTAAAAGTTTTGACCCTTCTGGGTGGGAACTTGCTCTGGTTACTACCCCAAGCACCAACTTATCATCACTTCAACAGAGCCAATTGGTATGTCATGTGTTATTACTTATCATCCCTATATTCATCCTTTCTGATACAACGGACTGTTAGTATATTCTGGTATACCCAAAGTGTGCATCTTGGAGCATCTCCTAACAAGAAGTTTGGCTGCACACGGTCTGTGTCCTCTAAGATGATGCTGAAATGCATGTAGAGTGGCATCAGAAAATAAGCAGTTATGATGTTTGTACTTGCTGGTTTTGTTGGGTCTTTTCATATTTTTCTGGGAATGGGAGCCAGGGGTAGCGGCCTCACCTTGTAAGAGAGTATCACAGTGGGGGATCTGAAGCAACTAGCAAGTCAGTGTTGGTATATGTGATGCATGGAATGAATAGTTTAATTGCGCTGCATACTAATGGCAACAACATTGTGCAAGAAGGGGATCTTTTAGGTTTAAAATGCTGTAATTTTATATTAAGAGTCAAGTAGTGGCTCAGGCTATGAGGACTAAAGTTTGAAATGCTGAAGCAGCTTACTGGCTAGTATATCCATGTGGGTCTGCGAGTTGTTGAAGCGAATCTCTTTTCTCTTTTCTGTATAATCTGTGGATCGAATAAGCGAAGGTTAATGACATCCTTTACCAGGCTTTGTTGAAATATGGGATAGAGGATCATCTTCTGTCACTGTAAAACTTATACTCTGATCTTTTCTTGTTATAAGTGATGGCCATTTCTATCTTTGATTGTATAATCTCATTAGCCAAGTATACTGCCATGCTGAAAGACACTGATGTTATTATTTTGTTGAAATGATGTTTGCTTTATGGACATGTGTAGGGCGGGGGATTGGATTCACTTACCCTCGAAAGTCTGTATGATGAAGGAGCATATAGAGCATCCCAGCAGCCAGTATATGGCGCACCTGCTCCCAACCCCTTTGAAGTCAGTGACCCGTTTGCTGTTTCTAACAATGTTGCGATTCCAACAGTTCCTCCTATGGCTGGTATGGCACAACATCAAATCAATCCGTTCCTTCCATTTCAACCGCAGCAACAGCCCACCCATTTAATGATGACGCCCCAAAATCCTTTCGGTGATACGGGGTTTGGATCTTTTCCGGCTGCGCCTGCTCATGGTCCTGCTCATCCCCCGGCAACCAACCCTTTTGGGAGCACAGGCCTCCTATAAAAAGGTGCATTGTAATTTACTCGGCCTTAGTTGATTTTGGTATATATTGAAGTGAGCGGAAGTTTGTTGCTGCTGATATAAACGGGAGTTGCTTTTTGAGCTCAGGTGATGTATACTCGAGTGTTGTAAAGATATTTTGTGCTTGAAATTGCACTTCTTCATACAATCGTTCATTGGTAATTTGGTCATTATTGAAACACAGATTTTACTTTCTACCATTATGTGTTAGATTGAAGGTTGTATGTCATCAAGATTAAATATTCGAAAATTCTCAATTCCAGGATAATTTATGGATCATTTCCTCCACAAATTAAAAAAGAACTCTAATTTTATCTTATCTTATCTTACTGATCTAAAGTGTCTAAAGTGTCATTTGGTGAAAAGATTTTCATGCCTTTTTTGGAGGGAAAATGGAAAGCTGAGTAACTTTGTGTTTTCTTTCTTTTTTTCATCTTTCTAAAATAAAATTCAAAATTAAACTTAAATGATTGTCCAATACCATAAGAGACAATAGCTTCCTAAACAAGATCGAAATTTCTGTAAATACTATTATAAATTTTATGAAGAATATTACAATAAAACAATAAAGAAAAAATGAATCTTGGAAGGTGAAAGAAAGCACACCACAACCGGGCCGGTTGTAGACGTCACCACGGTTCATGAACCGGCGGTTCCGGTTCAAAAAAATATGGAACCTGAACCGGCCCGCCTAGGGTCAGGCGGTTCCGGTTCCGGTTCCTGTTCAGTCACGGTTCCAAGCCGGTTCAAAACCGGCGGTTTCCAGCCGGTTCCGGGGCGGTTCCGGTTCGGACCGCCGGTTCAATGCCGATTTTTTTTTTTTTTTTTTAAATTTTATTCCGGTATAGTACTAATTGTAGAGTTGTAGGTATAGTTGTAGTCTTGTACTATCGAATAAATAAATAAAACAAGAATGACAATTGACAAATGGAGTAGAAGTCGACATTGGAGTTGGAACAATTGGAATTTTATTGAAACAATCATACAATCATACAAATTTGAACGATATATGAATGTCGATATTACAAATACAAATGTTGAAAATTGAAATTACAAAAGAATCAAAAGACTTAAATAAAAAAAGTTGAAGTAAAAAACAATAAATTATAAATGTAAATAGATAGTATATATATATACTCTTAGTCGGCATGCCTACGCCTGCATGCCTATACCCTAAACCCTGAAAA
This sequence comes from Salvia hispanica, assembly GCF_029641045.1. NCBI lineage: Eukaryota > Viridiplantae > Streptophyta > Magnoliopsida > Lamiales > Lamiaceae > Salvia > Salvia hispanica. Next base: position 51,909,882 of record NC_142694.1, read on the forward strand.
GCTACTGGAACCGCCAGTTTCCGGCGAACCGCCGGTTACGATTCTTGATTTTTCGCCAACCTGAACCGGCCCGCCTAAACCACCGACTCCTATCCGGTTCCGAACCGCCACTGCGGTTCCGGTTCACGGTTCCGAACCGCCGGTGACGGTTCCGGGCCGGTTCGGTTTGGTGACGTCTAGCCGGTTGTGGTGAAGCAGAGCGGTGGACGTCGAGACGTGCCGGGCGGTGCTCATGGCTGAACTAGAGAGGGGGGCATTGTGTGGCGGTGGCGGCGGGGCGACGGTGAGCACAGTAGCGGGTGAGCGCGCGGCAACGCAGACAGGGGGTCGACGGCGAGAAGAGGGAGAGACTAGAGAAAATGCATATGGGTAGGGATGTTAATGTAGCCCGCAACCCATGGCTGGCCCGAATAGCCCGCAAAATTTATAGGGTTAGGGCTGAAAATTTCTAGCCTGATTAAATTACAACTCAATTATCCTGCACCCAATTAACCCGCAACTCGTTAGGGCCAGACCCGAAAACTCGATTGGGCTGGCCCGAAAACCCGATAAAATTTAAATCGTTCTATCTGTTTGACTCAATTTTATATATTAAATATATAAATTATATATTAAATTTTTATTAACATAATAATAGATATATAAATTAGAAATTTCAAATTCACTAAAAAATATATTTAAATTTCTAAAACATGATTTAAAATTTCTTGATGTTTATGTTTTATTTTGCATAAATACCAAATATTAGTATTTGATCATGTTTATGTTTAAGTTTAAGCATATATCTCAAATTTATCATAATTAAATATTTTACATTTTATAAATATAACTAATTTTCACCATTATTTATTGGATTGATCGCATGTTAATTTTATCGGTAGCAACCCGATTAACCTGCTGGGCTAGCTCGAAAGCCGAGTTTTTAAGGTTAGGGTTGAACTTTTATAACCCGAAAAAATACAATTCGATTAGCCGGCACCCGATTGATCTGAATAGGGTTGGCCCAACGTCCGGTGAGCTGGCCCGATTGAGATTCCTACATGTGGGGGCACCACTTTTACTAGGGTTGGATGAAATACTATTTTATGTAAATCTAGAATTTAGTTTAGCTTTTAGTATATTGGTTAAAGTATATAATCTGGGCTGTGTATAAAAAATGTTAAATGAATTCATTTTTAAATAGGGGTATAATCAATTAGAAGTTTTACTTGAATTGCCGCCGTGTATATCATGTCATATTTTTTAATTTACTTTTAATATGTTGATTTGTATATCAGTTTATATCTTCAAATTTAATAATTTTTTTTGAGTATTATATATTTATAATTAAATTTAATTGTTTACATTTTATATAAATATATTTATATTTAAATTACTAGATAGATAAATATAGTTATAATTGATTTGATTTTGATTTCCTTTATGAAATAAAATATTATTTTATTCATAATTTTGATACCCATTTCAAAATATAAACTTACTCCATCCCAGCTGAAGTGATTGATTTTTTTTATGTTGTTTTGTGAATATGATAATAAAGTTAAATTTGAGAAAGTAAAGTAAGAGAATAAATAATATAGAAGAAAGTCGTATCTATATTATTCTCTTACTTACTTTATTTTCTTTCACTTCTTACTATTTATTACTCCATCCGTTCCACTTTAGGAGTTCCGATTTACTAATTTTTGGGTGTTTCACTTTACACTTTAGGAGTCCTGGTTTGAATATCCATTTAATGCGTCGAAAACTTACTATTCCATGGCAGCTAAATTGGTTATCAAAGCTCATGCTTACGACTTTGAAATCACGTACAAGAAGGGCGCTGATAACGTGGTAGCGGATGCCCTTTCTTGGGTCCATTCATCGGAAATTTTCTGCATGGCCATAACGTCGGTCTCAACTATTTGAAACTCCAACCCTATCAGTAAAAACTTGCGTGACCACCAGTTTCAGAAGTTAAGCCCACGATACTTTGGTCCCTTCAAGGTGATTAATAAGTATGGACCAGTGGCTTATAAGCTTCAGTTACCGGCGGGTTCCAAGATCCATCTGGTTTTCCATATATCACAACTGAAACATAAGATGGGCCCTCTGAAGCAGCTACATGGTACTCTTCCATCTATCGGGAATTCTACCTTCTTGGAGCCGGTGAAGACCCTTGATAGGCACTTGGTAAAGAGGGGCAATCAGCCGTATACTCAGGTCTTAGTCCACTGGGCTAACTCCTTTCCGGAGGATGCTACGTAAGAGTATTTGTTTGACTTGCAGGACCGCTTTTCGCATTTCAAACCTTGAGGACAAGGTTTATTTCGAGAGGAGAGATTTGGTACGTGAAAAATAAGTGTCAAGGTGGATAGCTAAATAAACACGGTGCATGGGTGCATGCAGACATGGCTCAACAGGGGATTAAATCACACATGCCGCACATGATAGAGAATGAGAGTTAGTTAGATTGGTGATAGTTTGTTAGATCTGATTTTGCTCATCTATAAGAGCACAATTTCCCTTTAGTTGTAGAATCATATTATGAGTTAATGCGATATTCTCCCTTTTTCTCTCCTTCATCGTCCACCGACAATTCCTTTTGTGTAGGTGCTATTCAGATTGTTGTTACACTCTCCGGTGACCCCAATACGGCACCGGAGTATTGGTTCTAAAGCTTGAGTCGGCGCTTAGAAAATAAGATCTGAATTTGTTCTTAGGGTTTTAGGTGGGTTTGGGAATTTATATTTTTTTATAGTAATTCAAACATTCAGAAAAACTTTAGAATAAAAAATTGGAAGATCTCAAGTTTGTAACAACACTTTATCTTGATTTTTTTATTTAGGTTTGGAACAAAAAAATACTCCCTCCGTCCACGAAAATTTGTCCCAGTTTTCCATTTTCGTCTGTCCCTCAAAATTTGTCCAATTTCACTTTTACCATTTTTGGTAGTGGACCCCATATTCCACTAACTCATGCTTACTAACATTTTATTATAAAACTAATATATAAAAGTAGGACCCACAATCCACTAACTTTTTCAACTCACTTTCCATTACATTTCTTAAAACCCGTGCCCGGTCAAACCGGGACGAATTTTCGTGGACGGAGGGAGTAAAAGCCATGCCATGGAATTATAAATTAATGGCATCAACGCTGATAAATTTTTACATTTTGATGTTTAATTAGAATGATTGATGCCTGGAGAATAATTCATGTACTAGTGAATGACTCTACGTATATATCAATGAGGAAGACCCAAAAATATGAGATTTAAAAGGAATGAATAAATTTAGATGATTTCATAGGCGGAATATTACTCTTTTATAATTACACCTGTTAGTTGGACATTAGTAAAGATATATAATGAAACTAGTTAGCCATTACACAAATGTGTACAATCAAGCGCATAACATAGATCTCGATCTATGTTTAAAAGTCCTAATCGCTTACAAATCAACACGGTTTAGTAGCATACTTGTCAAAGTAGATAATTTAAGCTAGAGAATAACATCAACAGTCTCAAACGTTGTTAACTGCTTCCATTGAATTCTACGAGATACAATACTCAGGGCCGCATTGTGAACTTGCAACACATCATAGAGAAATTCAAGGACAAGAAACTTTACAAGAATCAAATATGGATAAAACGAGAAACTGCCTTTATAAGAGTTTGGCAGAAAAATAATCATAGATGAATTATTTGAACTTTTTATAGATGCTACACCAGATGGAACTAAAGGTCAATTATATCACAATATCGCACAAAAATATAACACAAAGATATGGAAACAAATCATTGTACATAAGCATCCATCATATGTATACACTATAAGTTAACAATCACCTACAAGCTCATCCAACAGAGTATAAAAGTGAAGGTTAAACAAGATGTTGTAGTTAGCAGCTAGCATATAGCTCAAAAACCTATTAAGCCACCTATCAATCCTTAGTCCTCATCCATTAACAGCCAGCTATATAGCTCAAAAACCCACTAAGACACCTAAATAGCTCAAAAACCTATTAAACCAACTATCAATCCATAGTCATCATCCATTAACAGCCAACTAAATAGCTCAAAAACCTACTAAAAATACCTATCAACCCAAGCGACGACGTTTGTTCCCAACTAGACAAGGAACATACTCGCCGCCAGCGGCCTTGACAACACTCAAGGCCTCGCCGCCCTCGCCCTCTTTTTCTCTGGCAAGCCTCGACGACACTCTCGCCCTCGCCTTGGCCTTGAACACGAACTCGAACACCCTCGCCCTCTCCCTCTCCAACAGCCTCGACGACACCCTCGACCTCGCCCTCTCCTCGACCGCGAACACGAACTGGAACTGGAACTGGAACGCCCTCTCCAGTACCCTTGACGACATCCTCGGCCTAGATCACAAACTCGAAATCGAACTCATTGCCCGCAGCCTCGTCCTGGACAAACCAGTTTCCATATTCTGGTAGCACATCCTCGGACTCGGGCTCGGGCTCGCTGTCGTCGGAATTCGAAGGACCCTCATTTGGATCAAGATCAATAACATCTTGCTCTACAGGTTCAACCACAGCTGGATCAAACTCTTCAACTACCAATTCATTATCTAAAATGAGAGGGGGAAGGTCGCCCACACCACCAAGGACAAGGAGTTCAAAAAGCTCAAAAGCCATGAAAAGTCAGCAATCGGATCTCCTATTGGATCCATAGTGGGGTAGAAGGGTTTATGGATTTGGGTTTTGAATTGAATGACGAAGTATGGTACGTGAAGAATAAGCTCGAGATGGATAGCTAAATAAACACGGTGCATGGATGCATGTAGACGTGACTCAACCGGGATTAAATCACACATGGCGCGCATGATAGAGAATGAAAGTTAGTTAGATTGGTGATAGTTTGTTAGATCTGCTTTTGCTCATCTACAAGAGCACAATATCCCTTCAGTTGTAGAATCATATTATGAATTAATGCAACATTCTCCCTTTTCCTCTCCTTCATCGTCCACCAGCAATTCCTTTTGTGTAGGTGCTATTCCAGTTGCCGTTCCACTCTCTGGTAACCCCAAAACCGCACCAGAGTATTTGGTTCTCTGGCCAAAATTTTTTGAAATTGCCGGTTTCCGGCCAAAACCACTGGTTTCCGACCAAAACCACCGGTTCTGGGCCGGTTTGGCGGTTCATTTCAATTTTTTGTTTTTTTTTGCCTTATGAAATCTATGAAATCATTCTTGATTTTCTCATTTATAGAGACATCCTTGAATGTTTTACGTTTCACTTTCAATGTGGGACAAAATATGTTGAAGTATTTTCTTTTATAACTATATGTTTAGATCATTTATTCATCTTTTTCCAATGTGGGATACAAAACTTTCTTTTGTCTTCTACTTTTCTTCATTTTTTTATAATAAACATAAACAATATTATTATTTGAATATATTCTTGATAGATAAAAATAAACAATTATTGAGAAGGGGTCATATTCTAATGCTTATAGCACCCTAATCCAAAATCAAGACCAAATCTCATCCTTAGATTTTAAAATGAGTGGATGAGATTAAATCTTACGAATCTCAATAAATTGTAGACAAAATATCAACAAAAGGGTAATGTCGTCATTATGTTATCATATGATAATTTTCGTGAATGTTTTTTTATATCAACATAATGTATTACAAATATCAACAATATGACATAAGAATATCAACACTAGTACAAGAAAATATCAACACATATTTATTGAGATTTTTACATGGTTTTATTGAGATTTTTACCTGGTTTTATTGAGATTTTTTGATGTATTTGTTAATAAAAATCTGGTTATCAACATTTACGAAAACTAAAATAAAAAATATCAAATTTCATTATCCGAACGTCGTCGGAACATATGCAATTGAGATCTCGTTGGAATCCTTATAAAATTATCTTTAATTTGATATATTTTTTGTGAAAAAAATAATTTAAATTGAGAGAGTTACGTAAATTTAAAGTTTTAAGATGATTTTAATGAGAGGAAATTGCCATTAATACCCTCTAATTTTATTTATTATTTTTCTTAATTAAAAATATAATTCATGTGGCATTATTTCAACCACTAGATCTTCTAATCTAATGGTCAAGATTTAGTCTTAGTTTGAGATTGTTAATTAGTTAGCAATTTAATCCCCTATTGAGAAATATGATTTGTATATAGAAAAATATTTATTTGTATAATAGTTATTGTTAGGTTTAACAATTTGTATAATAATTATTTTTTTAATGTGTATAATAGTATTTATTTGTTAACATATATATATAAATTTATAAACATAAGCAAATTGATAATGATAAAGAACTATTGAATAATAGTTCATGTAATAATATTTGTTGTTAAATTATAATAATAGAAGATAGAGTACTAATATAGACAAAGAATGATGGGAGATCTATAATATATTTATAAATAATGACTTTTATCCCACATTAAAGAAAAGCGTAACACATCCAAGAATGTGTAACGATAAAAGAGAATAATCCAATACACTCTCTTCCAATATAAATGCTCAAGTCCAACATTAAGTATTGATATTTTAAAAATCAAAAGGTTTAACCATAAAAAAGAATAATCCAATACACTCTCTTTCAATATAATTGCCCTTTGAGGTGCCACCATCATGGTTCAGTGTTTGAAGAGAATATGCAATGATAAAATTACACAAATTAAAGAAGTTGGGATATAGTACTATTTAGGCTGCGTTTGGTAGCTATGTTTCACCAAGATAAGAGATTAATTTGGGTTTATTTGTGTGTTTGGTAGTTATGTTACCAAACATAGTAGCCCGTGTTTTGTATCCGGCTCGCACAAAATCCAACTAAAATCCTATGTTTTAATCATATTTATAACCACCCAACATCCTATGTTACTTATCATGGAATCCTAGTTAATTTTAGAAAAATACATGTTTACCCATAACTTAAAAATTTTCAAATCCTAATCAAAACATAAACGCCTCAATCACTTCACAAAAATTGCGAAAAGAAGTTCTTCCACAATTCTCTCATTCTGCCTCCCTCCATTTCTTCCGGAGACTCCATTTCTTCCGGCGAATCCATTTCTGAATCAAGCTCAACAGAGACTGAAATCTCTCCCCTGCGTCGCCAAGTTCCCCACCACACTTTGTATCCTCCCCCCCTATACTCCTCAGTCTATCATACCTCATCCTTAATCAATGCTTTCGGAAAACTTGATAAAAATATGCACATACAAAAAATTGTCCAAAATAATCAAAGCTTAGACAATGCTTATGCTTTGATTATTGTCCAAAAAAATCAAGATTCTGGATTGGCATGTGTCAATACAAAATTAACAATATATGGAGTCAAATTGCTATCCAAAGATCAGCAAAAATTTCGATGGGGAAGGAAGTGCATATGGAGCAGTAGAAGTATTATGCAAAACAAAACATTTCATAGATGATGAAAACGAAATGACAATATCCAAAGTGCTAAAACAGAGAGAGGCTGCGGCTGTTAATTTTATAGAGAATATTAGGGCAACATAAGGATAATTTAGTAAATAAATTAAATTATGAGGATAATTTTGGTAATTATAATTTTAATTCTTATTTGTCATTTGTTGCAACAAACACTTGAATAAGATAACTCATAATTTTCTTAATCTACCAAACACCCAAATATATTTTTTAACTAATTGAAACTATGATAACTATCATGAATTGTATTATGTTTAGTCAAAACATGACATAGCTACCAAACGGTCCCTTAATAAAATAGCTAAAGATTTAAAGGTTGTGATTGTGATATGTGATTAATAAACTAGCTAAAGATTGAGGTATAATTGTAGCTTTTCAAAGATTAAAAAAAAATCAATAAATCTAACAAATGTGATTATAAGTTTAACTGTTTAAGTTCTGTAGTTATACCAAGGCCCTCTACCTCCATACCTGACTCCAGAGCTGATCCGAGCCTAATAACAGCAGGGCCCAAGAAGGAATTGCCAGGCTCGAGATTCGAAGATGTCTTTGAATTAAAGAGGTGGGCCGAGAATTGAGTTGGGCTAAGAACGTGTTTATCCGATTTATCAAATGGAATGTTCAAATAGTTTATATTCGTCATTGCCTAATTCTCTCTTTTTAATCCAAATAAATCACTGAACCAATTTCTCTCTCCCTCTCTCACTCGTATAAAGTTTCAATTTTGCTATACTAATTCGGATAATGGACAACTAAAGTTGTTTGCAATCAATTCACATTTCTTATGATGGTGTTGTCCGAACTCCATGACTAGTAAACCTATCCACACATGTCACATGTGGATATGGTATTTACAACTTTTTCTGCCATGCAATATTAATTCTACTCATCAAGTAATTTAAATACTATTATATATATCGTATTACTATTAAGTGAATATAATAGTATTTAAATTACTTGAACGTATCCAAAAAATCGTAAGCCCTTCAAATCATGTCCCACCACTCTTGTGTAAAATGTACATTTCCTCCATTAGGTTCATATATAATCAGAAGTTAGCTTTAATCGCAATCAAATTTGAAATAACTCACTACGTGAATAATTTTACAGTTAATGAAATGATAGTGATCTCATAAGCTTGCTTTAAATTTATCCCATCCTCATTGCTCGTAGGTGGTTTTTTTTTAAAAGATTTGTGCTATTTTTATGAAAGTTAAAGTTCACACCATTTTATAATTTTTTCCATAGATTCAAGCCAATTTTTAAGTATTTTTTTAAATTTTATGCCATTTTTATAAACGATGCTAAGATTCGACCACAAATTACAATTTACACTATAATATAATTTACATATATACTCCAATTATACAGCTACTGCACCTTCAAAAGCTTCATCATCTCTATCTTGCCAAATCAGGACCAACGATTTCCCTTTATCTTTTTTTCCATTCAATTATAATTGCCAATGAGGCTGATTTTTACCTATCCCCATTAAATGAATACGAATCGGTGTTGGTCTCACTTCAACATTTTGCAATTAATAATAGCTGTAATTTGTTTTATATCCTTTCAAATAAATACTGTGTATGATTGAGACCAAGAATACTGAAATTTTACTAAATACCACTTTGAATAATTTTTTTCATCTCCTCTATTGAAGCGCAATTAATATCCAAAATACGTCTCCAATTTACTTGGTATATCTTATTTTTCTTATCCCTTGTTTTGACGTATTTTTCTCGCTAATCCTAATTAAGTACCAACAGAGATTGGGTTACAGTACAAATGTCACTTTCTAACATGTTGCATAACATCATTAAAAAATTTTTAAAAAATTATTTAACTATGTTGTATGGTTAGATCTTTATGAATCCCAAGGTACAAAAGGTAAAAAGAAAACGTATATAAAAATCACCAATCAGTAAAAGCAAAGAATAATGTGAACTAGAACAGCCAAAAAATAAGGAAAAGGGGAACTGTAGCACTCACAACTGTGATTATTGGCCAAACCAAAATATTTAAAATATAAATTTAAAAAAGAGGGTTGGACAGGTATGATGAGCTCCAACACCTATCATCCTTTAATGGGGCCCACACACTCGTTTGGTGGGGGCCCATTAACTCAATTTCCACATAGGTAGGGGCCCATTGGAGCCGGGCAAGGATTTTGGCAAAGTTAAAGCTGTTTTTGGATCCAAAGTTGACAACGCCACCCCTCTCTCTTTCTCCAACCTTAATTATTAATTTAGTTGCCAATATATATTAATAGTTGCAATAATCAATTGATAAAATGCAACATTTTACAATAGGCCTGAATAGTGGAAGAGAGCGGCTACCAGCAACAAAAAAGTTAAGACAAAAATGTTTTAAAACCTGAATAGTGGAAGAGAGCGGCTACCAGCAACAAAAAAGTTAAGACAAAAATGTTTTAAAACGTTAGACCCCTACAAAAATCTACCTTGAAATTCCAACCTTCAAATTTAAAATTGCCTACCGCTCTACTGAGCCCCATTTTGTAATTTAATCGAAATTATGTCAATAGACAAATAATTATCTGGCAAAGCAACCAAATAGAAGCTTCCAGATACTTTGCTAAAAAACGCTTGAACGAGCAAAAATAGCATATATCAAAACAAATTATCAGATAAGGTAATAAAAAGGGATCATGTTCCTAAAAGACTCTTGCAATTTAGACATACGCGATATGATACTTATATACATAAACAAATACAAAATACCTGTAAAAATGAAATAAAAATGAGAATGGCGTGCTTCTGTTACCACGATTTCTTTCCAAATTACATTTTATTCACAAGTAATAAAAAAAAATGTGAAGGCTCCGCTGCTTTACCAACATTCTTTAATCCGTCAAAAAAAATTAAAAAAAGAAGAATTCTTTAATCCGTTGCTTAATGCTTTTGCTTCTTTTCTAAAGCTGCAAGTCTTCTTTGGCTGTCGCATTGTTCAAACCGCCCATTTTCTGAATCCCATTTTAGCCCAAATTAGTCCACCACTCCTCTCTCTCTAATCTCTATCCATCTCTAGAATCTTTTATTCTGCTATCCCTCATTCCTTTTCTTAATTCTTGTTAAACATTTAAATTAGCTGTAAATAAGAACATGGCTGCAAACAGATTTGCGACGATGTTGCACAGAAACACCAACAAAATCACACTGATTCTCATCTACGCAGTGCTGGAATGGATTCTGATCTTCCTCCTCCTCTTGAACTCCCTCTTCTCCTACATGATCGTCAAATTCGCGGAGTTTTTCGGCCTCAAGCCGCCGTGCTTGTGGTGCACGAGGATCGATCATGTTCTCGATCCCGCGAAAGGGGGTAGGAACATGCACCGGGATCTTCTCTGCGAAGCCCACTGCAAGGAGATTTCGAGGCTGGGTTACTGTTCGAATCATCGGAAGCTGGTGGAATCCGAGGCTATGTGTGAGGATTGCTTGTCCTCGCGCCCCGGGGTTGAGGGATCGGCGAGGAATTTGGGGGTGTTTCCATGGGTGAAAGGGTTTGGGGTAATGCAGAGAGGTGTGGAAACGATAGGTGAGAATTGTGGGGTGAGTTTGAACTGTGCCTGTTGTGGTGTGTGTTTGGATGATGGTGGTGAATATTCTTCTTATGTTCTGCTCAAGACTTCGTCTTTGGATGATTTGGAGAGTGCCCAGAAAGAGAATTTGATTATTGATGATGATCGAGTTCGAGAAGTGTTTGATGATTCTACTGAGAAGATTCTGGATTCTGCTGCTGATTTTGGTGGCGTTGAGAAGGTTGAGAATATTGGGGATTCGGAAGCAAATGAAGATGTTGACAAAGAGGCTGGATGTATTTCTGAGAATTTTGGTGAGGCAAATTTTTTGGAAATTGGAGAGGATGTGGTGTTGGAGGTGGAGAAAGAAAAGGAAACTGTGGAGGAAGAGAAATCGATTGCAATTATGAAGGATAAGTCTGTGCAGGTGTGTGTTGAAGAAGATGAGATTCCACCTCAGCATCTGGAGTTTTTCCTGGATTACAGTGGTCACACATTGGTTCCGATTGAATTGGTCGATTCAATGACGGATGAGAATCAGGGTGAGGAGGATGATAGGAATGGAGGCGATGATGAAAGCAAGGATCAAGCATGGGTTGATGAGAGAGAGCCATTGGTTTTGGGGGGCGAGAGCAGACAGGAGAAGAAGGCTGATGCATTTCTTGATGTTGATATCAATGAGGAACCTACATACACGATGCTTGAGGTCATGGAAATGGAAGAGGATGAAAACTCTCTTGTGTTTCATGCGAAAGACTCTCATTTTGAGACAACGTTTCCGCTAGCACGGTGGCCTTCTGTGGAGGTGAATGATGATCAAGAAATGGCTGGAGTACCGGTTGAGGAACAATCAGATGATCGTGCAGGTATATAGCATTTTCTTTGTTCTGTTTCTGTGATTGCCTTGCTTAGGTTGTGTGATATCTTAAATGTTTGAAGTGAGTGTTTGAACTTTGAATAGAGAATTGAGACAATGCTGTTTTGTTTAGATAATAATGTAGCATGTGAGGAGGCTGCTCAGGAAAACAATGAAAATGAAGCAGATGTCTCCATTGGAACTGAAATTCCTGACTTGGATATAGCAGATGAGATGATACAAATTCAAGATTCTGTTCATTCGGTTGAAAGCAGTCGAGAAGATTCTTCGACGAGCTGTGCTGATCTTTATGCACTATATGATGATCATGGTAATTTTGGAATCTTGATTGTATGAGTTATGCTCTAGTTACTTGGATATGTTTCTTGAATTGACCTTGAAATTTTTGTTCTGTAAGGCCCTAGGCAAGCTGTGGAGCAGATTGTGGAGCCAGAATCGTTATCCTTTGAGGGTAGGGAGCATGTGAAGGAGAATGAGCCTTTGCTTCAGTCAGAGGTGAATGAGACTGAGGAGGAAGAGGATAAGTTTCCTGATACGCCGACGTCTGTGGATAGCCTCAACCAGTTGCACAAGAAGTTTTCACAGCTCGAGAAGAGGGATTCAGGGACTGAAGAGTCATTGGATGGGAGTGTGACGAGTGAGTTGGAAGGCGGTGATGGTGTTGTCACTGTTGAGGGGTTGAAGGCAGCGCTGAGATCAGAACGTAAGGCATTGCAATCATTGTATGCTGAGTTGGAAGAGGAGCGGAGTGCCTCTGCTGTGGCAGCCAATCAGACAATGGCGATGATAAACAGACTGCAGGAAGAGAAGGCAGCGATGCAGATGGAGGCGCTTCAGTATCAGAGGATGATGGAGGAGCAGTCGGAATATGATCAAGAAGCTCTGCAGCTCATGAATGAACTTATGGTGAAGAGAGAGAGGGAGAAGAAGGAGGTGGAGAAGGAGTTGGAAGAGTATAGGAAGAAGCTATTCGAGTATGAGACGAGGGAGAGGGTGAGGATGTTGAGGAAGAGCAAAGACGGGAGCACGAGGAGTGGATTCTCATCGGCTTCTTGTAGCAACGCTGAGGATAGCGATGGATTGTCCATTGATCTGAATCAAGATGCCAAGGAAGAAGAGGGCTCTTACACCCATAAAGAAAAATACGAAAACCAGAGCACGCCTATCGATGCAGTCGTCAACTTGGAGCAATCTTTAGCCGATTTTGAGGATGAGAGGATGTCCATACTCGAGCAGCTCAAGGTCCTAGAAGAGAAGCTCTTGACATTGGATGATGAGGATGATGAGGACATGGAGCAACATTTTGGGGAGGAAAATGGCCATCATCATCTCAATGGTGAAACAAATGGACATGCAAATGGCTTTGCTAAAGAAACAACAAACGGGAAGCCTCATCATCAACACAGAAGAATCGCGGGCCACAAGGGAAAATCGCTGCTCCCCCTCTTCGATGCAATCTGCGATGAAAACGGAGACGCCATGCTGAATGGAAACGGAGTGCATGATTCCTCTCACGATGAATCAGAGTTCGAAATGGAGAACAAGAAGCTTGCCATGGAAGAGGAGGTCGACCATCTCTACGAGAGACTACAAGCCCTCGAGGCAGATAGGGAGTTTCTCAAGCACTGCATGAGCTCTATGAAGAAAGGCGACAAGGGTATGGATCTCCTCCAAGAAATCCTGCAGCATCTGCGCGACCTCCGCAACGTGGAGCTTCGAGCTAGAAGCATGGGCGACGGCGCTATAGTAGTATGAAACAAGACATCACTAAGCATCCATCCATCTCCACAAAACATTCTTGGTAAATTTTTACTCCCATATAATTTACATTGTCTATTAGCATATAAAGATCATATTTTTCTTACACCCTTTTCCTCACTGTCAAAGGTAAATCCAAAGCTACAAGCGTTTGATGCAAGAGGAACAGCTAATGTGGAGAGGGAATTGAAGCTCTTGTTTTTTTGGGTAAAATTTGCAGACAAGGATTTGAAATCTGCTGGAGTTTTGATCCCCTTTGTTTCCTTTGTCATTTTGTCATAATAGACCCAATTTTATTGTGGGTATACAAGAGTCCATCTACACACCCCTTTGTGGGAAAAGGGTGTGATGAATGTATGTGTGTGTAGTCTAGTGAGCACAAATAGCTGTCACTTTTGTATGTGTTTGTGAGTTGACATTTCATTAGGCATTTAGGAGTAGCTTAGTTTCATTTTTCATTTTTCATTTTTTGAAGAGAGAGAGAGAGAGGCAAAGATGGGAAAGAGGGGTAAGTAACTTCCTATTTCCAAGTCTCATTATATTTGCATCATTCTAAATTAATCAGAGTTTGTTTATTTATTTGGAAGGTCTAGTTGTAAAATACTTGTACCCATCTGTAAGTATATAAACAAATGAGTGTGTTTGTCTACTGTTTCTTTTTAGTTACAGATTTTTATTGTCTGTTTGCTGTCAAGTTCAGATGGATAGTGATATTTTTGTTATTAGTAAAATCAAATGAATATTGTTAGCAAAAGGTTGCTTTCGCAAAGAATTGTGCTTTAAGCATAAACAAACTTTATTGGTGGGACTATACTTTGAAAAGATAGTACTCCAAAATTTACTACATTTGCATAATGGAATAGTTAACAAATTACAGCTAATAAAAGCCGGCTTTGGGATGATTACATGCGACTGCCAATGACAGTGTTATGCACGTTATATACATAATCAAGAATCTTGGTTGGTAAATATTAAAATAATTCGTTGCACAAAAAGAATTACTAGAATAATTAATTTTGGAGCGTATTATAAGCAAACCAACTTGAAATTGACATTGTTAAAGTCCTGAAGATCTTATATTCACAATGTATTTTGGAATAGAAAATTCATAAAACTGTTTTCTGGGACCAGAATATTTAAGTAACAGACGAATTAAATTGTTTTTTAATATTAGTATTTAAAATCTGGTGTCTCGTCAAATCATAAATATTGGCATATGTACATTAATTGATATGAGTACTTTGTGAAATGAGCACGAAAAAATGAGGATGGAAATTGGTCAAATGGTTCAATGAAAGTTGATTTGTATATTTTGAAGTCATTATTCCTTCAAATTAGACCTGTGCAATACTATATATTGGGGTAACTAGTCCAATTTATTACTACTATTTGCTAATTATTGGATAATCTAATTAAGTGCAATAGAGAAGCCAGCCATGCAATGAAAAGTATAGGAGTATGAAATTGAAGTGCACATGGGCAGCTATGCAACATAGGAGATTAATTTAAATTAACCGAGATGTGCTTATAACACTAAACCATGTTTTTCTCATGATTATCGAATATTCTTGAAATCTGTTGCTGTTCCTGACAATAATCATGAACGCAACTTACGATGCTATTTATTTACTTAAACTAAAATACCCATATAAACCCATCTCTCGTTAAGAAATTAACTCCAAAAATATTCTCATGAGATTGTCGAACAAACAAGTAACAACAATATCGTAAACATATTACTGACATTGCAACTTAGCAATCTAGGGTTAGATTCAATCTTATTTTTTTATTTAAAATTCGTACTGTTATCAGCTTATAAATGTCTTGGTGTATTTTGCAAGATTAACAACTCCAATGAAGTTATTTCTTTTCCTTGGAATATTCTGAGTAATGTGGTCTAGTATATGGCTCCAATTTTGAAGCATTTGTAAATATGACACAAAACTTTTAAAAAACACACAAAAAGACACGTTTCTAAAAATAACCCAAACTTTAATAAATACTAGGGCTGGGAAAAAATACCGAAATACCGAAATACCGGCCTTATCGTATCGAAAAAATATCGAAAATACCGAATTTTCGGTATACCGTGACTTTCGGTACGGTATGATACCTTACCGGAATCTTCCGGTAAGGTAACAGTATGAATTTTCAAATACCGCGGTATACCGTTGCATACCGAAATTCGGTATATACCGTAAATTAAGGTATATACCGTAAACTAAGGTATATACCACAAAAATATAAACACAATTATATATAAAATATATTTTATATATTTTTAAATTGTAAAATCTATTGTGAAATATAAATATAATTATGAATAAATTATATTTAATTTATTTTTAAAATTATAAAATATAAATAATATTCTAAATACTCTAATTTTCTATTTTAATTGATGTTGAAAGTCAGGTATACCGCAAAAGTAAAGTATACCGAACTTCGGTACGGTATACCGAAAATGAGGTATGGTATCGGTATGGAAATTCGCCATACCGAAAATAAGGTATACCGAAGTTCGGTATACCGAAAACTTTGGTAAGGTAAAGGTATGACTTTTTCGCATACCGTATTTACGGTAAGGTATATGGTATGGTGGTTTCGGTAAGGTATACCTTACCTACCCACCCCTAATAAATACTACAAACAATGTCTTGAATTTTCATGAAAATGGGGAAAATGGCATGAAATTTAAAAATTAAAATGAGGACTGAAAATTTGGACCACGTGTATCCCATCCAAGTTCATACTAGTTTTTATGAATTTGATCACATCTAAAGTATACGTAGACCGTAGTTGCAATTATAATATGATCCAACAGAGAGAATATACGCTTTATAAGTAGATCAATGAGGTTTGATAGAGAACAATTTATTTTCTACTCACAATTTTCAAACAATTTCATATATTTTGTTTTGTACTAGTAGTATTTTCTAAGTTCGAACTATTTTTTACAACTTTCATCAAAATTCATGCAGTTATTTTTAAATCGTTTAAAGTTATGATCAGTTTGATGATTGTTATCAAAGTTTAGGCCATTTTTTAATATATTTTATACTCCCTCCGTACATCCGCGAATAGGAGTTCCCTTTTCCATTTTAGTCCGTCCACAAATAAGAGTCTTGATTCACATTTACCATAAATTGTAATAGGGTCTCACATTCCACTAACTCATTCCATTCACATTTCATTTAAAACTAATATGTACAAGTGAGACTCATATTCCACTAACTATTTTCAATTCACTTTTCTTAACATTTCTTAAAATCCGTGTCACCAAGAAATGAGACTCTTAATGGCGGACGGAGAGAGTAATATTATTACTTTTACAAATGACCTCAAACGAACTACCAAGAGCATCTCCAAGGGGAGAAGATATATAAAAAAGGTATATTATGCATTTACCTTCTTAAAAAGTGAAATAAACCTTTCTAAAAAGTAACACACTCCAAAGGAAAAAAGTATATAGAAAGGTAAACTATTTTTTAAAAATAAAATAATAGTACAAAGTGCATTAATAAATATAAAGTGTAATACCTTATCAAATACCTATCCCCTTGGAGAAGAGTTTTTCATGAAAAGAAGGTAAATATGGTGGTCATAAGATTTTACCTCTCCATTGATGGAGAGGTAAAAATACCTCTTCAAAATGGAAAAATGCATAATACCTTCTCATATACCTCTCCCATTGGAGAATGATTTTTCATGAAAAAAAGATAAATATAATAGTTATATTAGTTTACCTCTCCATTTACCTTTCTCCTTAGAGATGCTCTAAGAAGTATTAACGGTTAACTCATTATTATCATGAAAATTCTATAAGCATATTTGTTAGTTAGGATTCTGCCTAAAAAGTAATTTGATTTACTGAATTTATAGTTTAAGTGGTTGTTTTATTTTTAATAAGACATGAAGTAATTAATTAAAATCGTGAAAATAAGAAAAGTAGTGCAACTTTACATGATTATGATTTATCGGACTTTTCTTAGGTATTCTTTTTCTCAAATCAAGAAAAGGAGTAGTACTTAAAAATGAACACTATAATTATAATAATAATACTTTTATTATTATAGTTTATTAATAAGTGTACTACTTATTTTATGTTATTAATACTTTGTTGAGATAATTATAATATTATTATTTAGGTTATGAATCATATTAAAAATATTTATAATTGCAATTATTTTATTATAAATATAAATTAATAACTAATTAAGAAAGTCTTAATGTAATTATAAAAAATATGAATTATATTCAATAATAATAATAATAATAAGTAAATGAAATTGCGACCTGAATGGAGAAGAAATATACGTATACATTATTAAAGACTGGAGAGATATATACATGCTAGACCAGTTACCTAAATGAAGACGAAATAACGAGCCCCTTTTAAATAATTTGAAATCGCCAACAATCGTATTTCAAATGAAAGATATGAAGTGAAACAACGTTGTTTCACAATCATTTTATCAGTGGCATCATAATTTTTGTAACTGCCCACGCTGGACGACTATTTGCCGTAAATTTTGAATACGATTTGGAGTTGGTTGGGGGAAAACACATTTCTTAAAATTTGTTATTTTTGGCACTAATTTTAAATTGTATGGTAATGTAAAATTTGGTGCAAACTTTATGATTTTAAGAACTAATATCTCTCATGATGATAATAATTATAATTATAATAATAATAATAATAATAATAATAATAATTTTGTTTATTATTATTATTATTATTATATTAATGTTGTTGTTGTTGTTGATATGTTATCAATTACTTCAATCTCAATTTATTATTTTACATGGATTTGATTGAATTGTGATGCCAATATATCCGCCATCAAGTATAACATCTCATTTATTTGATACATTATGTTCTCAGCAAATTTGAGTTTTGTTTCAGAATCCTCAACGCTGGAAAAGTATTACTACTAATTTATAAAGAAATTTATTATAATTATTAAATTCAACTGTAATAGTAATAAAAATAAGTTACGATTATTAGGTTCTTGATTATTAACTTATTATGCAAATCTTAATGTAATTTTCAAAATATTGATTATATTATTAATTAAAAATTGTTTACTTTAATTAATTTTAAATAAATTAATATATTACATATTTATCTTTTAATAATATATCAGAAAATTTCAAACTTTCAAATTAAAGATAAAGATGACAGATTTAAGAAAAGGGTTACTTTGGAACCCAGATATTGCATTTATTTGTGGAACACACCGTTTAGGTATGATTTCCTCTCGATTTTGATTCAATTTAGTCATACTCACACTATAATAGTAGTAGCTGGCAAGTGACGTTAGAGCACCATCGTTGACGGTTGACACAACGATGAACGATATATGTGTCCTATCTCAATAACAAATTTTGTACTCACTACTCACTTATCACAATTTATCGACACCATAATTATAAATAGCATAATTGTGCTTAATAAAACAACATTTGAAAAAAAGGAAAACTTGATTCACGTCCCCGGTGATGCCAAGTCCTATATCTCAGGCCAAAGTTGGTTTTATATTAGTATTCCATTAATATACTAGTATTATATAAATAAATACATATTCACGCAGGTGTCTATGATCCCACAACATTAAAATAAGCCAAAAGCATAAAAGAAGGTTGGAGTTTAAGGTTCCCACGACAAAGAGTGTAAAAAAGTACTGTATTCCTCTATACTAAAGACAGGTTGACTGTGTTTGCCTTTACTAATTAAAAGCAAATATGATTACATTTTCTAGATTCACACAAATTTCGTGAAATTATCAATTTCTTTAAATAGTAGGAGTACTACTTAACCACTTGTTATAACATGATTTACATAAATTTCATAAAATTGCAAATTCTTATATCTGTGTGATCTACACGTACTGTTACAAGAATTTATTCCCTCAATCCTTCATTCATAGTCCAAGTAAGACTTACACGGGTTTTATGTGAAGAAAAATGAGTGGATAATGTTTCTAGTACTTAGTCAAATGTTGATACCGATTTCGAATATATTAGTTTTATGGAGTAGTAAAATGTGAGTATAATAGTTTTGTTGTGTGAGATGTTATACTTTAAATTGTGGACATCTTAATAGAAAATTGAGACGTTATTTTGTAGATCAGAGAATATAATTATTTAGCAAAAGAGTAAATTGTGTAAGAGTATTAATTCAAGTAAATTTAATGCCGCAAAAGACTGGTTTTTCATATTTTTATTTTCATATAGATATTTTTTCCTTTTAATATTTAAGTTTGACTAAAATAGGGTGTTATCTGTAAATAATATTAGCAAAATGCAATACACATTACACACTGAGACTTTTTCATATTTTTTCTTCATAGATAGTTTTATATAAATATTTAAGTTTGACTAATGTTACCTCTAAATAATACTACTCCATTAGCAAAATATTGCAATACACATTAGAGCACTCCCAATGGAGTTCCCTAAAAACTCCCTTATTTCTCCCTAACTCCTGCCACATCAGCGCCACATCAGCACCAAAATTTATCCCCAGTTTTTAGCCAAGTGCTACATTGGTTTCTCCCTTATTTCTCCCTTATTTCTCCCTAACTCAACATTTCATTTTTACATCATTATTTTTTATATTATTTAATTTTCCCTACAAATGTATTTAATAAATAGACTAATAATGAACAATTCATCGTTGTATTAATCATTGGAAAATATAATACAACGAGAAAAAAAAAACTACAAATAAAAAACGCAAATAAACAAAGATTTAAAAAAAAAAAATCTAAGACGGAGGGGCCGGAGGGGCGTCGGGATCGAGCCCCAGCGTACTCTGCAGGTGTTGGATGCATTTCCAGAGGGCCGCCTTTTCTTCAGGGGTCCCGCCGCCGGTGAAGTACAGCGTGTACATCTGGGTCAGATTGGCGACATTGCTCGAATAAGTGGCTTTTTCTAAGTCGATGACGGATTCCGACGCGACTTCCGACGTTGCGCCCTTCCCCTTCCGCCTCCCCTTCGCCTTCTTCACTCCCTCCGGGCGCTCGTGCGGACCATCCCCACTCAAGTCGATGTGGGCCGCGCTCCCCTCGCTCTCCGAAACGCTAAGTCGCGAGCGCACCGATTTCCCGTGCAGCGCGTCGTGCATTCCCGTCCGGAATTTGGGGAGATCCTTCAGCTTATCGTAGATGTTCCAATACTTGAAGCCCTTCGTCGACAAGTACTGGCTACTATACATCCGGATGGCCTCATCTCGGACCATGTGCTCGTTCTGGCCACTCGTCATGTGAGTCATCAAGTTAGAATAAATACCGTTGAAGTGCCCGCAGTCCCTCATGAGGCGCTCCCAATGCCGACGGATCGCCTCGCTGCCATGGTCCTTCATTGAGGCAGTCTTGTGGCTCCTGTACTTCGCGGCAATCCGCTCCCAGAATATGATCTCAGTCTGGTAGTTGCTGCGCTCCGCGTCCTGTGACGTGTCCGCCCAGCAGTCGGCTATCAGCTCGGACTCTTGCAGAGTGTAAGTAGTCCTTACCCGCTTCGGCCTCTCATCGGAACCCGTATCAGTCGCAGCCGACGACGCCGGCGCCTTCCCCCTCCCGCTCCTAGAAGGCGGCTCGGTGGGCGTTTCTTCCACCTCGAAGTCCTCCGCGCTCAGTGTCGCGGCCTGAGATTCTTGGTCGCCTGGGGTTGATCCGGGGGTGTCGAACTGGGGCCGATACACATCGTCGGCTGGAAAGGGCATTCTGCCGGCAGAGTTGAAGTACGGAGAAAGTCTCCGCGCCGGAGGAGTCTGCAAAGGAGACGGACCCCCGTATGGAAGTTGGCCGGGAGGAGAACCCATCGCCAACAACGACTGCATCCACTGCTCGTTTGCTTCATCCGTGTTGGGAATTTGTGAACTCGACTCTTTCCCCTTACCCTTATCCTTACCCGATCGGGAACTTTTCTTCCAAAAGCTCATAATTTTGATGAAAATTGAAGATTGGGAGAAGAGATTGAAAATGGAGAGAATGAAGATTGTGGGTGATGAATGGAGGAAGTGGAGGAAATATTTATAGGGGTGGAATGTAAAATAGCCGTTGGGTTCAAAAAAAAAAAAAAAAAATTTTAATTATCGCCGATTATCGCCGAGCGTCGCCACAGTGGCCGGCGATCGCTCGGCGATAATCCGGCGTTAGAACGCCACTCGGCGAAGCAACGGCAACATTATCGCCGAATTATCGCCGACTTCGCCACAATGGCCGGCGATAATTCGGCGATAACCGGCGATTTATCGCCGAGAATTCGCCACCTCCATTGGGAATGCTCTTATACACTGAATTTTTAACCATTACTAAAATGGTTGCAGAAAGATCATATGTGACAAGTAGATCCTAATTGGCGGGCATTATACAATGTGCTACAGTAGGGAATTTAGTTGTTATATATCATATGCTATATAAATTATAAACTGACTAGAAATAAATTAAATAATTTCGTGTTAAAAAATACTCCCTCCGTTCCATAGTAATGGAGGCGAAACTTTTCGGCACGAAGATTAAGAAAAATTGTGTTAGGTGAATTAAGTAAAAGAAGAATAAAGTGAAAAATGAAAAAGGTAGAGAGAGAGATAAAGAGAGAAAAAAGTAAGAGAGAGTAAAGTAGGTGTGGAAAAATGTGTTGACTTTTACTAAAAAGAGAAATGACTCTATTACTATGGAACGTACTAAAATGACAAAATGATTCTATTATTATGGAACGGATGGAGTAGTTGAAATAAAATTATCAACGACTAATAAATTAATACTTCAACGTACATTTTGATAGACATTATTGTATAGTGCGCAGTTATGATATTTATTAATCGATGACGATGTGTCCTTAATCTGGTTGAAATAGTTTTTATAAAAACTATGGAGTCTTCTGGTACTACATATTTGATATTACTATTAAGTTTTTGCGCTTTGTATATTATTATCCATGTATGATATAGTACTACAACTACTATAAAACATATGATTTGAAACGAATTCATGTTAATTTCATGCACTAACTATTGTGAAATTGAAAAGAAATATCACTCTCATAGAAATTACTATTAGCCAAGTTGATCGAGTTATTAGATAGATTTTATTTTTGAAAACTACAGAGATTATTTTCGAATTTATGTTGAAGAACAACGTTTTTATGTGAAGATTGAAAATCATGACGTTGAATCTTAATTGAAAATTCTTCAGTTTCACATTAAATTAGTTTCGGTTCAATGTTACTCAGTCGTAACTATTTAATGTTCAAACTATGAAATACGTATGATTTTTCATTAACTGTTGTGTATAAATTGTATTAAGTGGTTTATACTTTGATTATGCCTGATAAAAAATGGTAAAGAAGATTACCCTACTCCCAAATATAATAAAAAGTTAAAAACAGATCAAGATAAGATGTGGGAAAATGAAGACTGAGTAAACAATATTGAATATAGTATTATAATTTGGAAAAAAATGTCATGCGAAGATTTCAGATTTCTTCACCAATGCACATATGAAATCATTAAACATTACTTACAACTTATGAAATCCCAAGAAACGCAACGTGTTGATTTTTCCAATAGTTGAATTTTGTGCGCGTGGACAATTTCGCAGGTATACATCATAGTATATAAATGCAGCCGTTCAAATTATCACGTGTTGATCGAAATTGAATCACTACTATATTTGTGCTCAATCTATTTTCTGACATTTAACTGTGTGACTTTATTCAATGTGAACAAATTGATCCTCCATATTTGTGTGCATTCTCCTTTTTTGCGACTTTAATCAATGAATATACCTAAAAACGGAGCAAAAATTTCATCTTTTCGATTTGGCAAAACCGTATTCCTAATTCTCTGCAATTTAGAAATTATTTAGTGAATCCTATACACAATTTTGTGCATATTATTGTATAAAGTTTGACGACTTGTATGCGTAATAAAATAGAATACTTTGACATAGGAGTAATAAACTTGTTTTGTAAACATACTGAATGAGACAGCAGTGAATTTTATATTGAACAGATTTTCTACAATTGACCTTGTAACACATTTGCAGTTAATTTATTGCAAGAAAATTTGAAAGCAAACATCTATGCCTCTGGTTTGCGTGTGAGGTTCAACCGCCATTAAAGTCAATATCCAGTCAATACGCTTCTTCTTCTCAAATTCGCAAAAACTTAATCAAAATTCAAAACACACAAAATTTCTCTACCTCGTCTCCTATTTTCTTCATCAAGATGAGATTGAGATGAGAAAATCCAAAAACTTCCTCCAGAATCTCCTCAAACCCTTCACATCCACCTCCAATAGAGGTAAGATATTTTTCCGTTGTTTTTAGACTGAGGTTGATGAGCTTTGTTGAATATTTTTTTGATTTCGTGTTTTGAAATGTGATTAAAGATCAAGACGAAGACGAGTTAGGGAGAATTGCAGAGCGAGAGCAGAAAAACTTTCACTTCGAAGCCCTTGTTGCAGCGACTAAGAATTTCCATTCCTCTCATAAGCTTGGAGAAGGGGGTTTTGGCCCAGTTTATCAGGTGCAAATGCTGCTATTAAAATCTTCAATATTTTATTTTAGATTATCTGTATAATGAATTGAGGTGGAGGGAAAGTGTGATTTGATTTTAGGAGTATTTGGTGGTTGAATAAATGTTTAATGTTTTTAGGGTTGTGTGGGGTTTGCTTGATTTTAATTAGGGGAAATTGAGTGATGGGAGAGAAGTAGCTGTGAAGAGGCTGTCACAGAGATCTGCTCAGGGGAATAAGGAGTTTCTGAATGAGGCCAAGCTGTTGTCACGTGTGCAGCACAAGAATGTTGTGAATTTGTTGGGATATTCGATTCGCGGTGAAGAAAAGTTGCTTGTTTACGAATATGTTGCGAATCAGAGCCTTGATAAATATCTTTTCAGTAAGTATCTTCTTGTTTTTCTGAAGCTTCATGTTTTGGTGATGAATGAAGGTTATCATGGTTTATGTTTTTTTGCCTTTCTTTAGCTTCCTGGTTCGGGATACAAACGCATGCGAAATATTATTGGCTATTATGGATAAATTGTCTCTGTTACAAAAATTATAAATGATTTAGATGTAAGTTGTGATTATATAGTAGTTTGAGTTTGTGGTCATGGATAGAGACTTCAATTGGAATCTCCAATATTCAAGTCCCACTTGAAGTTAAAAGCAGTTGTTTATGGTTGCATCTTTATTGTGACTTTGAGTATGATATGTGTAAGGCTTCACCATATTGTTGCCAAATGCACATTTACGAATGCAACCATTGATGTGCAGTGAACTTAAATTTTGCAATGTAACTGGTTCTTTTAGCTCGTATCGTGTTTCATGGATAAACTTTGGAGAGTGACTGATATTACATTTTAGTCATCTGCAATTGCAGCTAGGGAAAATAAGTTGTTTTTAGTTATGAGATAGCTACATATTCTTGAAAAACAAAATTAAAAATTTTGGGTGAGGTGGAAACAGCATATAGTGACCACTACTGTGTTTTTAGTGACAGATTTGTACACACTACATAGATCTTAGAATGACCAACATTTCAGCCAGTTACGTATCCACTGAAGTCAGAATTATAAGCAATTAAGCATGAAGGGGAATCTAGATTTTGAAATTGACAAAATAATTTATTTGTCTATAAAAGCTACAAGATATAAATTTTTAATTCTATTACAACAACCCCAAGCAAATATGAAATTGGTAAACAAGATTGAAGTTCGTTCTGCTTATGATAGACGAATGAGGTAGGTAAGCCTAATTTATTTCCGTTCAAATTAAAATAATTCTCTACCTGTCATGCTAAAAATGACAACTATTTATTCTCATGGGGTAAGCAAGAATGAGAAGAGAGTGGAAAAGAAGTTCTGATGCACCTGCTGTATTAGGTTTCTCAGAAGATTAATTAATGAGTTTTGTAACTTGGGGAGGCAAAAAAATCTCTCACAATATTACTCAGTTTGCATTTAAATGTAGATTAAAGAACTTTTGATCAGTCATGGGAGAATTTGAATCATATGGTTTGGTTAATGCTCGACTTGTTGTTAAGGCTAGTACTCAACGTTACATGTTATGCTAGTTTTCAAAACATCTCTAATCTCTGTTCTATAAGTCAATATAGGTAAAATTTCCAAATTTGGTATCCCCTGGAGAATCTCAGTATGGCATGTCATATTTAACTGTAGTTTAATAATTTGTGGCATTTAGCTAGACAAGAGAGTGAAATTGACATCACATTATCTGGTTCTTCTTCTCTAGAGTCTGACAAAAAAGCATTACTAGACTGGAACCGAAGGCACGATGTGATAATTGGTGTTGCGAAGGGCCTGCTCTATCTTCACGAACAAGCTCATTGTACCATCATTCACCGAGACATTAAAGGCAGCAATATCCTACTAGATGAGAAATGGGTTCCCAAGATTGCCGACTTTGGCATGGCTCGCCTTTTCCCAGAAAATCAAACACATGTTCATACCCGTGTAGCTGGTACCAAGTATGGGTTTTCTTAAAATTACTCTTGTTGCTGCATGGCTATTCGAGTGGTGTTAGTGAACAAATATGGATGCATTTTATTTGATTGCAGTGGTTACATGGCGCCAGAGTATCTCTTGCATGGCACCCTCTCTAAAAAAGCAGACGTTTTCAGCTTTGGGGTTGTGGTTCTTGAGCTAATCAGTGGAGAGAAAAACTCCACTTTTGCCCGAGATCCTGATTCTGATAGCCTGCTTGAATGGGTAAGAACTTAAAATTTGGAATCATTGTAGTAGCAGGGATCCTTATATTTGCTAGCTTTTGAGAGAGAGAATGAGGGGAATTATGTCATCGCATCGTGCATCCTTATGCAAGTGTTCTTCCTTACATGATCAAACAATCTAACAATTATTCATTCTGATAATCATCGTGAGCAGGCGTATAAGCTTCATAGAAAGCAAAGGAGCTTTGAGATCATGGATCCAGTATTGGTGTCATCAGCAGATATGGAACAGATACCAATCCTCGTTCAAATCGGGTTGCTCTGTGTCCAGTCTGATTCCCAAGCACGGCCAGATATGGACCGTGTAGTGGTGCTGCTGTCAAGAAAGCCAAGACATCTTGAAGAACCGGGTAAACCAGGAGTACCTGGGTCAAGATTCAGGCGATACCGTACAGGAACCGCCTCATCAGTCACCGGGAACTCTGATGGGTCGAGTTCAAGATCCTTTGGCTCCACACAGACACGAAGCGCCTCATCAACTGCGACTTCATCGAGCATTGCAAATACGCGTTTACATCGGCATGGAAAGCGTCCAATTCAAGATTAGATTGTAACATTCTTTCGTACATAAATTAGTTTGCATTAGTTTGTTTTGTGTAAATTTTTGAGGGAAGATAATTTATCTTCTCACCCTTCCGGCTCAAAGCCTAACTGACGTTCTGCTGGTGTAGAAGAGAGAGATGATTGGTATTTTTACATAGTATTTATTATTTTGGATTGTTATATACTCATGCAATATGGTAGTACTGGTGTAACTGCGCAATTTCCAGTACTTGCGAGATTGTGTGCTTTGACAATTCAATCAAAAAACGAAAAGAATAGAGGAGAAAATAAATGATGAAATCTTGGATCATACTACTATTTATCTTTATTACTCCCTTTCTATATAATATTGATATAATACTCGTATTATTATAGGAGTATAATTTAAGAAAACGTTAAAATGAATTCTTTTCAATTTTGCAATTTATGCTTAATCTTTTGACGAATGCAAAGTAAAACTGGAAGAGAATATATTCAAAGAACAAACTAAACAGACTTTGATTTTCATGTAAATTGCAAGTCCCTTGATTCTTGTTACAATTTACGATAAATATAGATTGGAAGATCCAGTCATAAAAATCTATATTCAGCCCATTCAAGATTAGAACGAACTGTTCCAAGTCGAAGCCTTTCACGATAAGATAAAAGAAAATTGTTCGACTAGTTTTTTTTTAACTTCATAATTAATCGTTAGAAAATGAGATATTCACTTTTGGTGTTAAATGAAAATTCACAATTTAGGGACCTTGAGAAGTAAAAATCACGTCTCAGCCTACAAAAAAAATCAAATAAATATTCAATATTAGGCACCAGAATATTAGACCAATGCAACATTCCTCGAAAAAAGAAGGCGAATGCTTCAAATATTCATTACTAGTATTAATTTAGGAACTCAAATTTAAACAATTTGTAGCTGATTCAAATTCAATTTCCATACAATCCATACCCATTAAAAACATAGAGCTAGGAAGCATCCTGACATCCAAATCGATATACTCTCTTCAATCTTCATCCATAAGGGCATTCACAATAGGACGCCCTAAGCGACGCCCTATACACCGCCATGTCAGCATTTTATCCTCCTCCTATTTTACCTGCAGTGGGGCGGACTATAGCCCGTCCTAAGCGACGCCCTAAGCATTTCACTATTTTGTATTTATATTTTTATTATGTTTGCAAATGTAAATAAAATATTAAACAAATAAAAACAATACAATTAAAGGGAAATTTTAATTTTACTTAATTAAAAAAAAGTTACAAAATAAGAAATAAAAAAAAGCACTAAATACAAAAAAAGGAGACTAGTCTAAAGAAGTCCCAACTTGCGGATGAGGCCATCGATCATCCGCTGGATGCCCTCGATTTGAGCCTGCATGAGGGCGGTGTGCACGTCCAACAACGTCCGGTAGTCGGAGGAGACCGCCAAATCCGCGGACGACGTCGAACTCGGGGTCGGCGACGGGGCTTGCTTAGGCGGCGCGACGGAGGAGGATGTGGCCTTGCCCTTGCCCTTGGCAGCCTTGACGCCAGGGGGACGCCGGGAGGACATCGGTGTGCCGGAACTCTCATCCTCGAACACCGGACTCAGACGCGCCGCTATCGCTACTTGTATAATCATTGAAGGTGCGCTTCGACGCCCTCCTCCTCGCCGCCGTCGATTGGGGAATCACACCACCAACGAACTTTTGCTTGTCCCTCAAGAGCGCCCAGGACTGGTAGTGCTTGAAATCGCCGTACAATGAAATGTACGACTGCATCGCTTTGTCCCGCACATCCGCGAGACTCTCGCCACTGGCCTGCTCCCTCTCGCACTTCTCGTACTCCGCCGCGAACAAATTTACCTGCTTCTTTATTTGATCCCAGTGCTTGCGGAGCTGCTCCCCGTGGCGCTTGTACGCGTTCGCCGGCTTGGCCGCGTTGTATTTCTCGGCGATGCGCTCCCAATACGCAGTTACCCTCTGGTTGTTGGCGTACACCGAATCCTCCGAAACATCAATCCAACATCTCGTCAAGACGATGGATTCGGGGTCGGAGTAGTTCGTCCTGCCCGGGGCGAACTCTTCACACACCTCCGTTGTAGGCAACTTCTGGGCTCGTGCCTTTGTCCGCTTCTTCTTGGTGGCGGACCCGGAAGCGGCGGCGGCGGCGGAGGGGCGGTGTGGAGACGGTTCCATATCGGACAGCTCGTATGAGTCGGTGGAAAAGTCGGGATCGTACTCGGCGTTGGTGTCGAATGGCCGGTATTCGTCGGGTTCTGTACCCGGCCATCGTGCACCACCGAACATCGGACTATTCGGATAATCTCCGGAATCCATTTTGCTTGAAAATGTAGTGAATTTGATGAGAGTGAAGTGAGAAAAATGAAGTGTGAAAAATGAAGTGAATTTGATATATATAGGTTTTGAAAATTTAATAAAATTAAAAAAAAAAACTAAACCGCGTCGCATCGTTCGTGACCCATCGTCCGTCTTGTCCACAGTGGCGGACGATGCGACGGACGATGGGTATCCTCCGCGCATCGTCCGCGGGCGATGTATCGGGCGCGGACGATGGGTTACCCATCGTCCGCGATGCTGCACTGGCGGACGATGCGACGGACGATGCATCGTCCCTCGCATCGTCCGCCCAATTGCGGATGCTCTAAAAAATAGTCCAATATTTCTATTCGTTCACTAAAGTTAGTCCTATATTAAAATGGAAAGTTACTCTTTGTTTATTACTCAATTTTTATTTCTCTTCTTATTTTATTCATATTCTCACTTTATCTATATTTTATCTCTCTACGATACTTTATCAATTTCACATTAAAACCACCTACTGTCCACTAACGAGACTGTTTTTTTTATAGATGGGGGTATTTAGTTCTTCCATCACAATCAGACCATCAATAAACCCAAGTGCGTTCTTCCAAAACAAGCTAACATTTCCTTTGATGTTACTCCCTCCGTCCCAGATAATTTGTCCCAGTTTTCTATTTCGGTCCGTCCCACAAAATTTGTCCCACTTCACTTTTACCATTTTTGGTAGTGGACCCCATATTCCACTAACTCATTCCTACTCACATTTTATTATAAAACTAATATATAAAAGTATGACCCACATTCCACTAACTTTTTCAACTCACTTTTCATTACAATTCTTAAAACCCGTGCCCGGTCAAAGTGATCCGAATTATCCGGGACGGATGGAGTAATTAATAGTATAGGAGTATTAACGTCAGGCATGGCACATAAGTCTTGGTTTACAGCTTGAGACAGAATGTATCAATAGTTGATTTCTTTATTTTAGTGCTTCAATACCGGAATATCCTTGCTCCTTCCTGGAGTTGATGGAATCACTACTGGTTATTTTTAATCACAACGAAGTTGATGCATGTGACATATATATAATAATATATTATGTGCTACTGTGTGTGGATTGCTTTTGTGTTTTGTAACTTTATGTAACGTAAATTGACTTCCAATATTATTGCTGTCGTCCTCACAGAATCTTCCTAAAAAAGTTACCCCCACCACATCCCATTGTTGACCAAATCATGCTATTACTTGTATATTTTATCATTGAAATTAACATTTTCAGAAACAATCACATAAGCACCGAATCCAAAAGTTGAATTCCAAGAAAGACATATATACAAACACGGATACATAACTGGTTTTTTAAGCAAACTACAAACTTGTTAATTAATTAATTTAATTGGTCCTCACGCGTTATCTCTAGCTAACTAGCATGCATCCACCTTTTTTTGCCCTATATATATTCATCCCAATCAACCTCTTCTCCTCACTCATCTTCACTCCAATTCAACCCATTACTTTCACAACATTACTTCATTTTCGAAAATTGCATAATTAGTCCATCACATCAAAATGACTAGTAGGTTTGTTATTCCAATAATCTCTCTAGTGGTGGTGCTAAGCATCATCTCTAGCGAAGCACAACTATCAACGACGTTCTACGACGCTACGTGCCCCAATGCTTCTACAATCATCCGCAACTCCATCCGCCGCGCTATTTCGGCTGAGCGGCGGATGGCGGCGTCTCTCATCCGGCTCCACTTCCACGACTGCTTCGTTCAGGGCTGCGACGCTTCCATCTTACTAGACCAGACCTCCACCATCCAAAGTGAGAAGTCGGCCAGGCCCAACGCTAACTCTGTTAGAGGATACGAGGTTATCGAGGCAGCTAAGCGCGAGGTGGAGCGCGCCTGCCCCGGCGTCGTCTCTTGCGCTGACGTGCTCACATTAGCCGCACGCGACGCTTCTGTTGCTGTAAGTATGCGTATACAAATTACTACTACTACAGATATTTATTATGAATAATAAATTAATTATTGGAAATTAATTATATACTACTATATGCAGGTTGGTGGTCCATCATGGAGCGTAAAACTGGGCAGAAGGGATTCCACGACCGCTAACCAAGCCGTGGCCAACACCGATCTCCCGAGTCCGTTTTCGGGCCTTCAAGTTCTTATTGACGCTTTCGACAAGAAGGGTCTTAATGCAAGAGACATGGTTGCTCTTTCTGGTAAGTGAAATTGTTGGGTTGCAAACCCATCCCACGCTGTTGCAATCAGTATATAAGTGTTGTTAAACCCCATTTAGTTTTAGATCTTTTAAAAATGACTAAAAAATAAAGCGAACAATATCAAACTAATGCAAGTAATGGATTAATTTGATATATGCAGGAGCGCACACATTAGGTCAGTCCCAGTGCTTCTTGTTCCGTGGGAGGATATACAGCAACGGCACTGACATTGATGCCGGCTTCGCCAGCACCAGGAGACGGGGCTGCCCCCAGACCGGCGGCGACAGCAACTTGGCGGCGTTGGATTTGGTGACGCCGAATTCATTTGACAACAACTACTTCAGGAATTTGGTGCAGAGGAAGGGACTGTTGCAGTCCGATCAAGTTCTCTTCTCCGGATCCACGGCCTCCATCGTGTCTCAGTACAGTGGAAATCCGAGGACTTTCGCCGCCGACTTTGCGACTGCAATGATCAAGATGTCGGAGATTGAGCCAACTCTCGGACAGAATGGAATTATAAGAAGGGTTTGCAGCGCCATAAACTCATAAAATGACAATGTCTCTCTTTTGTTTTTCGTTTTGTAAGTTAGCTTGCGAGCAAATTGCTTTGCATGATGTCAACTATTCATGTGTTTTTCATTAATTCATTCAATTACTATTCATTTTAGTTTTTACCACGTGATATTGTAATTTGATTTATACCATCAATCAATGAATTGTTTATTTTAGACGATCTAGTATCTAGCTATATATGGACATGCAAATAATTTTGTTGGAGATTATCAAAACTTGCTGCATTAATGCCACACTGAACACCGAAATGTTGGAAACTGGAGGATGCATATTGGCTTGAATTCATAGAGAAAAGGATACAATGAATCCAATGGCTACATAGATATAGTTAAAAAGAGAGAAAAATGAATCCAATAGGATAAGTTACTCCAATAATTTGTCTGTGAACAAAATATAAAATCAAAGGAGTTCCTTAAGAACAATTTTTTTCTATACGTGTCGCAAAATATGGTTAGTGAGAAATTCTGAATAAAAGAAATACTAAAATTACATAATGGAAAATAAATGAAAAACTACATAGTTTAAAAAAGGAGAAAATTTGCCAAAAAGGTCACCATGTCTATGCAAATTCTGGTCAATTTTATAATTTTTAAAAATGTTCAATTATACTCCCTCCTTTCGCGGTAGAGGAGACGTTTCTTTTCAGCACGCGATTTAAGAAAAATTGCGTTGAGTTAAGTAATAAAATAATAAAGTAAGAAATGAAAAAGGTAAAGAGAAGAAGAAAAAATAAAATAGAGTAACGTAAGTGAGATGAAATGTGTTGATTTTTACTAAAAAGAGAAATAACCATATTACTATGAAACGTACTAAAATGACAAAACGATTCCACTATTATGGAACGGAGGAGTATAATAACTTTGATATTTTTCTTAATTGTCATTTAATAAAAAGTTATGGATGCTACATGTCTTAATTTATTCACATGGCGAGTACATATTTAAACTAAAGACATGACTCGACTGAGTGTATTAAACGAAATTAATAAAGTAGTCAGAATATTTTGTCCTATAGTAATTTTTGTCACTGTCATCACAAGTAAATTTTTTGACCGTTTATCCTTTAAGAATTCGGTGGTATCGCTCAACACCTAGATACAAATCCGCGGTGCCATTGCCCTTTTCCAAAGGCATCACGTCAAACTTTATAGTTTTCCATAGCATACTCATTAACCAAGAGAAGGCGCGCACCGCATCAATCATATTTTCCTAATCCACGACTTAGATATTTTCCTATTAATTAATTTTGACAATTTCGTCACTGAAGTAAACTTTCATAATTTTGACAATTTCATTTAAAGTAAACTATCTTTGAGCTTTTCAAATTATTAGCTGTATGCACGTTGCTGTCACCTATTCAATATCTCATAAGAAACATCAATTTTAACAAGACTAAATCCTTATAAAAACTAGAGTATTTTACTATTATAAACTTAAAGACCAGATCAAATGTATATAATTTAAAATGCAGTCATGCATAAGCTCCACTTTAGAAAGGAATACGTAGGCTCTTTCCATTTTAATTAATTATAAAATAAAATAAATTTTAAAACGAGTGCTTAAAAGAAACGTTTTGCTTATAATGAGCCGAAGGGAGTATCAAGCTAAAGATAGTAGGATTCTAACGAAATCTCAATTTCATATGTGTGAACAAAAAAATTATAAAAAATAATTTTTATATATCTACAACGATTTAGAGTATAATGCTCCTAATTGCACTGGTATGATGTCCGTTTGTAGTATCTATAACGATCTAAGCTCAATGTATACATTGTTGAAATAAATATAAATTATAATATTATCTCCGTTCTTATTTGATTTGGGCTCGGATTTTAAGATATGTAAAGAAAAGAGGATTGGATAAGATAGTGGAATATGTGTCCCCCTTATATATATACTCCTATATTAGTTTTATAATAAAATGTTATTGGAATATGATGGTAGAACGTAGAGCTTACTTACTATTTATCATAAAAGTAAAATAAGACTTTTATTCAGGGTTGGACGAAAACGACAAAATAGAAATATTATTGTTGGATATGGTGGTATTTAAATGTATTTTTGAATCAGCAATGATGCATATGATAGGCGTAATTTAATAAGTGGTTTGATCAGACAAGTGCAATGTGTAAATAACAAGAGCAGCGTATACAAGTAATTTTTTCTTTTTTTACTATTTCTGAATTGTATATACATACACATAAATTGAGCAACTTTTTTTAATCCAACATTCATTCCCAACCTTTTATATTGGAGACTGTGAATCACTTTATATGCAGGAATATGTGAATTACTATAACTCAAAAAACAATTAATTCTTTCTTTAATAGTAGTATAGGTACATATTAATAAAAATGATATAAACAAAAAATGCAATAAATTATACTACTCCTTTTAGCCGTTAGGAACCATTAATTTATTGATCTTGACAATGCATGTTACAACAAAAAAACTGTTAAAGACATTTTTAAAGCAATTAAGAACACTAATTTGTGTTTTTAAATACATCAACCAATGCTTCAAAAAATATCTTTATTGTTTATGTCTCAATAAAGTTAATTTTTTCCTAATTTAGAAACGCTTTCTTTTGCTTTTAAAATTATTGTTATTTTTAATGCAATTCAATTTTTGTGTCCTTAAAAAAATACTACTCCTGCTAGTACTATTTTTTTGTAGTGATATGTATACATAAACGAATCTCAATTGCAGTCACAAAGGTGGAAATAAAATTTCTGCATAATTTACGTACTTCGACATGTTATAACCCAGTGCACACGAGTGCATGAATTTGTAATCTAAAAAAATTACAATGAACTCTACCTTTGACGTCAAACGAGCACATAAATCCTGCATTACAGCTTGAGACAGCAAATATGAATAGTTGAATTTCAATTTATTTTACTACTTCATGAAGAATTTTAATAAAGTAAGACAATAAACGCCAATTAACATAGATTAAACTCTGATTAGTTAATGTAACTTTTGAATTCATGAAGCGCATACGATGGGAAAATGGGGATATAATTCAATAAGTTAATATGTTTCTGCATTTCACTATAAGTTTTTTTTTTTTGGAATAATGTTTTTTTCGTTTCTCTGTTTTTTTGCTTTCCAAATTCCACCTACCACTAGTTCCCTGTTCCTTCTTGGATAAGGTGGGTAATCACATGTGATGATTTTGTACTGCGTGGAATGCCTTTGACTTTTGGATTTGGCACTTCATATAACGTAAATTGACTTTCCAATTATTAGCTGTCTGCATGCATGTCGTCCAACTCTACATCACCATTGTTGACCAAATCATGCCATTTGACTTTCCTACTATATTTATAATAAATAAATAGAAACCGAATTATCCAAGTTGAAGTAATAGTTGAATTTGTAAACACACAATTGCCTATTCTGGCTAAGTAACATAGTTGTTAGTCCATACGCGGTTATAGCAGCCAATACAGACTCCATCCCACCAATTTACATTGTAGTAGTAGTAGTACTTTTTTGCTCTATATATATTCATCACAATCGATTACTTCTCCTCACTCATCTTCACTCCAATTAAATTTCGCAACAATCTTTGCACTAATCGTATAATTAGTTCATCACATCAGATATCTCCACTCTTTCTCTTAAAAATGATTGCTAGGTTTGTTATTCCTATAATCTCTCTAATGGTGGTGCTAAGCAGCATCTCTAGCGAAGCACAACTCTCAGCCACGTTCTACGACGCTACATGCCCCAATGCACCCACCATCATCCGCAACTCCATCCGCCGCGCTATTTCAGCCGAGCGGCGGATGGCGGCGTCCCTCATCCGCCTCCACTTCCACGACTGCTTCGTTCAGGGCTGCGACGCTTCCATCTTGCTAGACGAGACCTCCACCATCCAAAGTGAGAAGACGGCATTTCCCAACGTAAATTCCGCCAGAGGATACGAGGTTATTGAGGCAGCCAAGCGCGAGGTTGAGCGCGCTTGCCCAGGCGTAGTCTCTTGCGCTGACGTGCTCACTTTAGCCGCACGCGACGCCTCTGCTGCTGTAAGCATTCTAACAACTTAAACATGCATATGCATCATTAACCATGAAGAGATGACTAAATTAATTGTTGAAAATGTATGCAGGTTGGTGGTCCATCATGGAGCGTGAAACTGGGAAGAAGAGATTCCACCACCGCTAGCCGTGATGTGGCCAACACCGATCTCCCGAGTCCATTTTCCGGCCTTCAAGTTCTTATTGACGCTTTCGACAAGAAAGGTCTTAATGCAAGAGACATGGTTGCTCTATCTGGTAAGTAAAATTGTTGGGGTGCAAACTCATCCCACATACTTGGAATCAATATATATATATAAGTGTTGTTAAACCCCATTTAGTTTTAGATCTTTTAAAAATGACTAAAAAAACAAAGCGAATAGTATCAAACTAATGTGCATTGTAAGTGAGTAATGGATTACTATTTGATATATGCAGGAGCGCACACATTAGGTCAATCCCAATGCTTCTTGTTCCGTGGAAGAATATACAGCAACGGTACTGACATTGATGCCGGCTTTGCCAGCACCAGGAGGCGGGGCTGCCCCCAGACCGGCGGCGACAGCAACTTGGCGGCGCTGGATTTGGTGACGCCGAATTCATTCGACAACAACTACTTCAGGAATTTGGTGCAGAGGAAAGGACTGCTGCAGTCCGATCAAGTTCTCTTCTCCGGATCAACGGCCTCCATTGTGTCTCAGTACAGTGGCAATCCGAGGACTTTCGCCGCCGACTTTGCGACTGCGATGATCAAGATGTCGGAGATTGAGCCAACTCTCGGACAGAATGGAATCATCAGAAGGGTTTGCAGCGCCATCAACTCATAACTCATCTCTCTCTTACGGAGTAATTTTTTTTTATTGTATGCATGCAAATTCCAATGCATGCAGTCGCCATATTTCCAAAATTGTTGTTTCAATATTCAATTTATTAATTGTAGATCTACTCACAATGAATATCTTCATTTTCGCTAGCTCTAGCATATCATGTGATTTTGTAATTTGATTTATACTACTCCATAAGCAAACCCATCGTGGACAAAAATATCTGGAAAAATAAAATAAAATCGGAATATGGACAATCGAGAAAGAAAAATGATAGGTCCTGGGTACCTTTCCATTTTGAGAGAGCACACGTAAAGGAATTGTAGATGAGAAACCCTAGTTACTTGAGGTACAAGGGTTTATTGTGAATGAAGAAGAATGTGAAAAGAGTTTATTCTTTATTCTCAATATAAGAGCATCTGCAATGGCTTTAGGCCAGGCTAGCCACTCTCTCTCCCTGCCACGTCATCAACACTAAAAATCCACCTGCCACATCATCCTTTTAATCAAATAGGGATAGCCTTAGGCCAGCCACAGGCTAGCCACTCTCTCTCCCTGCCACGTCATCAACACTAAAAATCCACCTGCCACATCATCATTTTAATCAAATAGGGATAGCCTAAGGCTAGCCACAGGCTAGCTGCAATAAAAATAATTCAAAAACAACTATATTTACGGAATTAAACACAAAATACAGAATTAAATTTACGACACATATAA
Organism: Salvia hispanica; assembly: GCF_029641045.1. Lineage (NCBI taxonomy): Eukaryota > Viridiplantae > Streptophyta > Magnoliopsida > Lamiales > Lamiaceae > Salvia > Salvia hispanica. Next base: position 51,947,460 of record NC_142694.1, read on the forward strand.
GGGAAAAATTCGTTAATTTTATTTAAATAAAAAAAAGTACGTTAACTAAAAATAAAAAAAAATTACATAATAAAAAAAATCCGAGCTTCCACACACGAGCCACCGCCCCACTCTACTCCTCACTAATTTATTAAAAAATACATTAAAAAATGCAATAAAAATGCAATAATTTTATACAAATTAAAAAAAGGTCCATCCAAAAAAAATTACATAATTAAAAAAAAATTCATAAAAAAAATGCATTAAAAATGCAATAAAAAAATGCATAAAAAATACATTAAAAAAAATGCAACCGGCTAGCCGAAATTGAGCCTACAATGGCGGCTAGGGGGATCGGCCAGCGGTCGGCTAGCGCCCGCAAATCGGCTAGAGCTCGCCGATCGGCTAGCCGAAATGCCGCTGGCCGGTTCTAATGGTTCGGCTAGCCGACCGGCTAGCGACGTGAATCGGCTAGCCGGTGGGCTAGCCGCTATTGGAGATGATCTAATAGGATCCAATCCTATACTTGATTCGACTCAATGATTCGGGAAAGAGTCAAGAAGAAAATCCGATAAGATTATCTCTAACCTAATACACGAAAATACTGAAGTAAATATGGCAAAAGAGATTACAATATCATATTTATTTAGTGCAATAATCTTGGTATTTTTTGGGTCGATTCCTTGTATGATTAGTTTGATCGTGACGGCGGTCTTGGGCTTGACTTGGGCTTTACTTGCTGGATTGGGAGGTGGCCCGGCTGTAGGATGGCTGAGATGCGAGGTCCCTATCAAAAAATGTATAAGAAGAATAGAATGTGATTTGCCATATAAAGAGTGCATGGGGATAATGAAGAATATCCACACAAAAAAAAAAATGAATAAGGGACAAAGAAAATGAAAGAGAGTTTACAAAGAAGAGTAAAGATAGAAGAGTATAAGAATGATAGGTCGGCCGGTTAACTTTTCATGGGAATAAAACAGTTCTAATGTAAGCGTTGTCATATTTATTAATTATACTCCCTCCAACCCCGATCAAAAGTTACACTTTGACCGGATATGAGTTTTAAGAAATGTAAAGAAAAGTTGGTTGAAAAAATTAGTGGAATGTGAGATCTATTTTTTTATATTGGTTTTATAATAAAATGTGAGTGAATTGGGTTAGTAGAATGTATGATCTACTTATTATTTATGGTAAAAATGAAGTGTGACTCTTAATTGGGGACGGACCGAAATGGAAAAGTGTAACTCTTAATCGGGGACGGAGGGAGTACATGTTTTAAAGCGTAATCACAAATAATTTTTTGTTTAAAGTATAATTTACTGACAACCTATCGTGTTTAAATAATATTAAAAATACATATTTATAACTAAAATAGTAAATTGAGACCTATTTATAGAAATATGCATAAACTTTAAAATAATATTGAATATTTTCTGAGGGTTGTAAAGTTCAATTGGAATTTCGGAAATATCTTCAGAATATTCCGACACTAACTGCGCCAGGGCCACGGTCCTACAGCCGAGATTGCCAACAGGCCCATATCCTAATTCTTTAAAACTATTTTTCTTAATTATCAATAGAATTAAAATAACTTAATTTAAAAAAATATACTAGAGTAAAATACTAGAATCTTTCAAAGAAAATGTTCTGAATACGATTCTTCAAATCTACCTTTACAAAGGAAAAAACCTTGAAGTGTCAAAAATGATGCATTGCAAGATATTTTTTTGTAGCGAAAGATCTTATTTATGTGTGTGAAGTAGTTTTGTAATACTATTATAATGTGTTTGAATTAATATAACACTATATCTCATGTAATTATCTAAAAATTTGAAAAGCAATTTAAATTTTATGTGTATATATACTCTCTCAAACCCAAAATAAGTAGTAGCATTTTACTTCACGATTCATTTATTTGTAACATATAGGTAGAAGCGCATATGCTGAAATTTGAATGATATAAATTAGTAATAAAACATTGTTTTGCCACCCACCACTACCAGTGATTATGGATAATTATTATGTGAACAACACAACGTGATTGAATATGGATGATTAGGTTTTAAGTTTTGTTAGTTTATTGCATACTTATTATATAAATTTGGCTTAATAAAGTAGTGGATTGCGGAGATGGAGATCTGAGTCATAATGGTAATAAGGTTTGTTAAATTTATTTCATAATTTTGGCTTAAAACAAGAAATTGTTAGCGGTCTCCGGAGATCCGATTCATCTGACGGTCAAGCCGAGGCGATTTAAAATACGTGTGCGTCACAGAATAATACTTTACATCAATAATTTTATTAATTTATTTACTTTTATAGGCACCACTTTTTTTTCTATCACACTTCCCCAACACTCGACACGCCTAACAATTTCTACGTAGTCATCTTCTCTCTCGAACATTTTCACTTGCACATTGCTATTGGCTGTTCATCTGTTTGATTGATTTCTGCTGCTCAATTCTCACAGATTGTTCAGTCAAGATGGGAGCGTTTACGGTTACCCGCGTCCAGACTTCTCCAATCGATGGCCAGAAGCCTGGGACTTCTGGTCTCAGGAAGAAGGTTTGATTTTATTTTTATTTTTTTTTGCGTTTTTTCTGATTTGTGACGATTCTCGTCCTGTTCCGTATGGCTACCTAATTTTATAGGAAATGGATGGATCCTCAGCATGAATTGATGCTCCGATCGGATCTATGCATTTTCTATATACATGAATGTGTGTATTTGGTGACATCGTCGGCTGAACAAGTGTTCTGGTATTTATATGATGCTCTGTTTATGCGAAGAGTTATTTATTCCATAGACATTTATTCGGCGGGGCTGATGTCTAGTATGATTGCAGGAGTGAGCTTTAGATCTGATAAGCCTAGTAATAGTATTATTAATACCAAGCCAAGCTGGTGTGATTAGTCTATACTTCTAGTTGCCAAATCCATCCTGTTCTAAGAATCAGGATTTGAGAACTGTTACGGTGGAAGGCATGGTTTTACATATTGCGAAACAGATCACAGTGAAGTATCCCGCCCCCTCCCTCTCCAGAAGCATGAATTATATCTGACAGACTCAGAACCAGAACATGCTAATTTTTCATCCATTATCATTGAACTGCAAACTTTTAGAATTCCTCGAAAACAATTTGAAGAGTAGGAAGGTGGATGCCTTGGTTTAAAAGATACTTCGGCCGTGTAGATAGGATGATTTGTACTAATGACACGTGTGCTCGGTTCTCTAGAAGCTATCCTAAGGACATGCCTGCATTCTTTGTTGATGTGGAAACTTTTAACTGCATCAGGATGATAACATTCATTAGAAATTAAACAATTTTTTTACCTTCTGCAAGTGAGGCATAAGCCTGATGCGTAGAACCTGTATCTGTAGAACCTAGATAACTGGCCTGTTATATCCTTACATGTATTTTTTTTTTAACTATACTGATCAAGACTCAGTAGATGTCTTGGAAACAAGATAACATGGTTTGATAAGTTGACCTTTAGATTGTCTTCTTCTCTTTGCCAACGGAAAGATAGGAAAAGCTCTAGGTATTAGCATTACAGTTTTAGGACATCTGAGTCTGATGGATTCGAATGTTTACCATATCAATTCTCCAAATATCTCAAGTTCTTCTGGAATCTGAACTGATATGTGAATATTAAATTGAAACTACTTTTTATCATGATTTATGAGAAATCCTGATCTTCTCATATGATATCTATATAAATTTGAATTTTCCCCTTTTATGAGATTGATTTGTGTACTCTACTTTAATTCTATTAATTTCTTCAAACTAAATGTGAAATCATCTTTTTAAAAGTTAATTCACATGACTATGATTTCTGTATTTTATCCAGATACTTTTCCATTTTTATGTTAAAGGGGTTTCCTCTCAGAATTCTGAGTGAAATGGAAGTGAATTCAGGGATCACATTATTTTTGCATGAAGCATAGGAAGTTTTATTTTCACCATTTTTGCATGAAGCAGAGTATGTAACAACAATGTTTCATTGTTGCTACCCATGTTCGTCATGGTGTTTCCCAGATCACATATGATTAGGAGTCACAAAAGTTAGCTTTCAGTTTCAATCAGAAAGACAGAAGGCCACCATATTTTAAAACGACTTGTTGTAGCAAGAACTATTATCTTTTTTTAAATGTCTTAACTTAGTCTTGCTAATAATTTCTGATTTATTCACAAGGGTCTGCATTGTAAGTACATTTATATGCTCTTTGTGTTTTAAAAGCTGTGCAAAATTGTGCAAAAATGTTTTCTGTTGTTGATTCTGGAATAAGTATTTGGAATGCATGGTTCAGGTGAAAGTATTCGTGCAACCCCATTACTTGCAAAATTTTGTCCAGTCTACTTTTAATGCCCTGGGAGCTGATAAGATGAAAGGTACTCCATATCTTTTAGCGTTTGCGTGCTCTTGGTTTTCTTTGATATGGTGTGATTTTAAAATTGAGATGCACAATTTACTCTTTAACAAGCAAATATTAAGATGGAGTGATGGACAAATGGACACATGATTTATATCATTATATGCAAAAATTGCAAAACTACCTCTGTGTTTGCTTCAAAACAGCAACCTCAGAAAACTTAGATGTACATGTACTTACTTTTAATGCAAGCAATATTGAAATTATAGCTTTGTTTGAATACACTATACATGTAATGATACTCTCAATAGTACTGTACATTTTATGCATAATGATTGAGATTTTCTAATTAAGTGGTAGGCACTAGTCTATCATAGTTTGCTTGATAATGTCTATGTTACCCTTATAATTTATCAATTGGTAACGATCATAATAGTTACATTAGCTTTTGAGATTCTCTTCAGGTTCTAGTTTTCATACCCTAGCAGACACACCAGCTCTAGTTTTCTCTTTTACTGTCAAGTGTTTATAGTTCTTGCTGAAAATTCTTCAGGTGCAACACTTGTTGTCTCTGGTGATGGCCGCTACTATTCGAAGGATGCTATCCAGGTGAGATACATTGTCGCTATATGATACAGTCATCATTGGTAGGTCTATTAGAGTGAAACATATGTGAGTACACTTATTGGTCCTGTAAGTTCTGAAAAATAAACCGAGTAATGGAAGTGGACAAGGAAGTAGCTCATTCGGTGAAAAATATTACGTCTTCAGTTTTTGACTTCTAGAACTAACTTGTGACCCTATGCTTTTTATGTATTGTTTGATCTCACATATGGTATAAGTTCTAAGTAGTTGTATCCAATGTTAGATCATCATCAAAATGGCTGCTGCAAATGGAGTAAGGCGTATATGGGTTGGTCAGAACGGGTTACTATCTACTCCTGCTGTTTCTGCTGTTGTACGGGAAAGAGTAGGCGCTGATGTGAGTATTGACCTTTTACTTCCTCTGTAAAAATCTTAAACAATGAAACATTAAACCCTTAACATCTTGGACTTCCGCAGGGCTCCAAGGCAAATGGGGCATTTATACTTACAGCAAGCCACAACCCAGGGGGGCCAAATGAGGTATGCGCCTGAATTACTTCTTTTTTCCTTTTACCCCTGGTTGTCATTATTGGAATGCTTGTATAGTCTTGTATTTTGCTCCAGTACATCATTGAGTCAGTTTCAATGTCTAGTGGTTATGCTTGTTTTCTAGCAATGCCTTGCATCAAGGTCAGTGCGAGGAACTTAGTTTTCCTTCCAGGTTTCATTGCTGTTTCTTTCAATATTTTTCTGTTAAATGACTCAAGTGTATTATTGTATATAACTATGGTAGAATGTTCTAGTCAAAGACTATCTTCAGAAGGATATTCTCTTTCTTTCTTGTCTTGGTCACTCATTAATGGACATGTTGTGCTAAAACTGGCTCCTTAATTCAATTTCCTTATCTGTCTTCTCTTTGTTTGCTAGGACTTTGGAATCAAATACAACATGGAAAATGGTGGACCTGCTCCAGAAGGAGTCACTGATAAGATCTATTCAAACACCACCACAATTAAGGAATACTTGATTGCTGAAGGCCTACCTGATGTATGATTTGTTTCATGGAAGTGCATAAACTGATATACTATATTAGTATATTGTATGCATGTGTATTATGCGCCCAAATATGCACACTTGTGGCAGAATTACCTTTCCTTTTGTCCCCTAACAATATTAAATGAAATTGCAGGTGGATATCTCCAAAATTGGATTAAGTAACTTTACTGGTCCTGACGGGCAGTTTGATGTTGATGTTTTTGATTCAGCAAGTGACTATGTCAAATTGATGAAGTACGTATCTCGATGGGATTGCATAAAGATCATTTTCCCATTAAGTATATGTTATATGATTCCCTTGAAGGGAAGGGATTGGTGCAAAATAGGGTTTGATACATCTTATTAAATACTCTCTCCGTCCCACTACAAGTGATTGATATTTCTTTTTTTGTTTGTCCCACTACAAGTGATCAATTTCTGTTTTTAGCAAAAAGCAACCCATTTACTCTCTTCTACTTTTTTCTTTCTCATACTTTATTCCCTCTTTACTTTTTTATTTTATTCTCTCTACTACTTTATTCTCTCTCCACTTAACTCAATATCATTTTCTTAAATACCGTCCTGTGCCCAAAAGAAGTCCATCACTTGTATTGGGACGGAGGGAGTATGTACATGATATTTGGTGCCGTACATACTCCCTCCGTCCCATAACATTGAAGTACATATTTGGTGACGTAACTCAATATTATTCTCTGTCTAATCTTTGGTGCTGTACATATTCTCACTAAGCTGTGCTGCACTTTTGTCTTACTTATTGTTTTCCAGGTCTATTTTTGATTTCCAGAGTATCAAGAAGCTACTGTCATCTCCAAAATTCACTTTCTGGTATCCTATGACTTCAAATTTGATGCCATTTCTGGCAAAAATTTCAAACTGATTGTTTGGATTAGGCCTATTCCGATTCCATTATTTATACTTTGCATTTTCTAGCTATGATGCACTTCATGGCGTTGCTGGAGCTTACGCTAAACGCATATTTGTGGAAGAGCTAGGTGCAAACGAAAGCTCTTTGCTTAATTGTGTACCCAAGGTAAATTTTTTTAATTTGTATGTATATAGTACTATTGCTTTTTTCACATGATTTTATACTGTCTTCTGCAGGATGATTTTGGTGGAGGACATCCTGATCCTAATCTGACATATGCAAAAGAACTAGTAGCTCGTATGGGATTGAGCAAGACAGACAACAATCCGGACCCGCCAGAGTTTGGTGCAGCTGCTGATGGAGATGCCGACCGCAATATGGTTCTTGGAAAAAGGCTGGTTTTCTAAAAAAATATGCTGATTTTGAACATCAATTTTTTACTTAATTCTTATTCTGAATCAGTCTTATTTTGATTTCAGGTTCTTTGTTACTCCATCTGATTCTGTTGCTATTATAGCTGCAAATGCTGTACAGGCGATACCCTACTTTTCTGGTGGTCTAAAAGGAGTTGCAAGGTTCTGATCCTGCTTTCGCTTTTCCTGGACTTTTCTCTTTGATGCTATTAGTTGACTCCTGGAAACCGATGCATCATTTCTTTCTCGTTAATATCTTTATCTTACATGATACATGTCATTCATCTCTCATTATATTTTTCTTAATTGAAAGTCTTTTAGAAGATGAAATCTTATATGCTCCATTATTCTCCTCAGGAGCATGCCCACATCAGCTGCACTTGATGTCGTAGCTAAGCACTTGAATCTGAAATTCTTTGAGGTACTATATGAAAAGAATATTTATAAAATGGTCATTGGTTAGTTTTAGAGGTTTACTAATGTTATATCTCTGTGAAGGTTCCAACTGGATGGAAATTTTTTGGCAACCTGATGGACGATGGACAGTGTTCAGTTTGTGGTGAAGAAAGTTTTGGAACTGGTAGGATCTATGTTTAATACAGAACCATTGAAGGAAGCAATGTCCTTAAGCCTTTTTATTAATATTTATTAACAGGCTCGGACCACATCCGCGAGAAAGATGGAATATGGGCTGTGTTGGCTTGGCTAGCTATTATTGCCTATAAGAACAAAGACAATCTCGGGGGAGATAAACTCGTCACTGTTGAAGACATAGTGCGCCAGCATTGGTCTACATATGGGCGTCACTATTACACTCGATACGATTATGAGGTGTGGATGCATGCCGTGTTTTTCCTACTCTTTAAGTGCTTATTGCTTTGAGGAATGTATTAGTTTATATAGTTTGTTCATTAATTCTTTTTCCCCATGCAATGAAGAATGTTGATGCTGGTGGTGCCAAGGAACTGATGGCTTATTTGGTCAAGCTGCAATCAAACCTAACCGAAGTCAACAAGTAAGCCCCCTGCCTCTCTTCCATTCTCCCCTCAAAAGTCAAAACTAAAGCTTCTCTCACACTTTTGGCATCCCGTTTACATTTGTTTTTCTCTGCCGCAATATGAATTCACTTGCAAGTAAAAAGTCTAAGTAGTTGGTTCGACTGCTACCATGTAGCTTGAGATTGATTTTGAGTAATAATCGATTCTGTCACTTTTGTAGTTGTAGTCTTAATTCGATTTTACTTGTATACATATGTTCCCACAGCATTATAAAGGGGATTCGGTCAGATGTCTCAAATGTTGTCAATGCTGATGAATTTGAGTACAAGGATCCTGTTGATGGTTCCATTTCAAAGCATCAAGGAATCAGATACCTATTTGAAGATGGATCTCGATTGGTAAGTTACTCCGTCAAATATCTGTAAACACAGTTTCAGGAACTTTACAACTATCCCATACATTTAGTATATGCGTGTATTTGGTGATCTTGAAAGTACTGAGTTATATACACTTATGATTCACTAGGTTTTCCGACTCTCTGGAACTGGTTCAGAAGGTGCTACTATCCGTCTCTACATAGAGCAGTACGAGAAGGACCCAAACAAGATTGGGAGAGATTCGCAAGATGCGCTTGCTCCTCTTGTAAGTACTAGATTTACCATCCAAGACTAGTCTTCTACAATGCAAGCCAAGATGCATACACTCAATCAATTGTATTCTTCCTATGCAGGTTGAGGTTGCTCTTAAGCTGTCTAAGATGCAAGAATACACTGGGCGATCTGCTCCCACTGTTATTACATAGATGCTGCAGACACGGTGCTGAGGAGTTTGTTTATCCATCATTTACATAATTTTGTTGCGAAAAATAAGCAATGCCATAACTTTAGTATGTGCACATGCAGGAAACCGTGTTCTGAACATGGTCTATGTACCTTGCTATGAGGGTTATGAATTTGAGTATAATTTTAGCCCCACTATTTGGTATCTGCTTTGTGATAAGGTATTGTGATAAGGTAAACAAATTGTATTTAAAAATTAAATCAAAATCAAGGTAATAAAACAAAGGGATTTTGATTTCTAAAATTTGAAATCTGCTATTTTCCATAATATACAAACTTTACAGGGTATGATTGTATTTTGTTTCTTTAATAGTAGTACTCACCTATGGTAAGTGAAGTAGTTTCAACTAGGATTAAATATTTCACGTAATTTAGTTGGATTCGCTTTTGACCTGCAGCCGTGAAAAGAAACACGTTTTACAAAGTTTGTGCTTTTTTTTATAGCACTTTTATAATTTGTTGAAAGTATATTTTATGAGAAATAGTAATAGATTTTGGGCAAAGTTAATGGTTTTAGGAATCAAATGACCTAAATCAAAACAGGTAAAAGTTGATATAAATTCCCATTAATTTTGAAAGCAATTACATTTGTAACTTCCCAATGTAGCACAAAAATTAAACACAAACAACACATGCAATTGTCCCTTAATTAATCTAACCAACCTATCACAGGCCAGACGTAAACGGCACACCGGTAGCCGGAATCCACGAGTCCCCAGCGAGGAAATTCCGGGCGGAGAACATTCCGGCCTCGGCCGCATATCGTATACGATGAAACCCCGGCCATTTAACCCTCCCCACAGTAGTCCCACCAACACCACTATTCATATACTCACCATAATACAAAGTAGCCAAGCCAAAATCTCCACTCCACGGCAGCCACCCGGCCGGGTCAATCAACCCATCGATCACACACTTGGAAAACACAGTCCTCGAATATTCCTTCCACGGCCTCCCTAAATAGCTCTTGTACAAACTTTGCACCGGCCTGAGGTCCGGCGCCGCTGTGATGACTGAGTTTTGGATGACGATGCCGGTGTTCTCGTTAGGGTCTTTTCTCCCTTGCGCGGTGACGGTGTTTTTCTGGTTGATGATCGGTCTCCGGACGTAGATGTTGCAGTTTTGGAGAAGCGCCACTGCGTCGCCGAAGATGAAGTCGACGGTGCCGTAGATGTCACAGTCGCGGTAGAACTGGCGCTGGGAGTGGACGTAGAGGGTGTCTTGATAGCCCTTGAAGCTGCACTCGAAGAAGACGGAGAAGTCGGAGCTCGACCGGAGGGCCACGGCTTGGTGTTTGTAGGGCCCGGCCGTGTTCTCGAATGTCATGCCCCGCGCAATGAACCCTTTTCCGGAGACAGCTGCATATATACATATATTAATTGTTTTTTTTATTTATGATTAATATAAATTTTAATTGGAAATTGGTGGATCATATATTTGGACATATATAAGTTTGTTGTCTTTATTATTGATGGGGTTGCTATTGTTGATTTTTAATGATGTGAGAAAAATAGGATCAGTTTATGTTTGGAATAAAAATTCAGTGGTCCAGACATATTATCAGAAGACTATATAAGCATGTAACTTGTGATATGTTCAATTCTAATTAAGTTGATAAAATAACGTACTAGGAGTATTAATTAAAGAATTGTGATGAAATTGAGATGATGATAATCTCACCAAAAGTTGCAGAGCGGAAAGTGGTGAAGCCATCTTTAACACTCCTATCACCACTAACAACAGTTGCATCAATTCCATCTCCGATCAACATCAAATTCTTCATCGATCTCTTGATCTCAACGTTTTCTCTATAAACGCCCTTTTTCACATATATAACAAATCTCCTCAACCCTCCTCCTCCTCTACGCTTAGCCGCAGCCAACCCCTCAGAAATCGTGGTGTAATCACCGGAGCCGTCTTGTGCCACCACCACATCGGCCTTCACGGATGACCAGAGCAGCCTCCGATCACGGGCCGAAACCCAATCAGGAAAATGGTCACTATCTCTCTTCTGGTTAGAGGCGGATGGAGAAATGGCCTTGTTGATGGCTAGTGAATTTGCTAGGGTTTTGGAGAAGTCACCAAGCATGAGTTGTAAGGATTCCAATTGTGAGGACTTGTTGAAATCAAGAAATCCACTATGGCATGTTTGCTCGTTGGCGATGGCTGCACTCAACCATGTTTGTGCATCGAACGCATCGATTTTTGAGTCGATGGAGCGGTTGAGTTGATGGATTGTGTCTTGATAGAGCTCCAAGCAATCACTCCATGCTGATCGTCCTAGCTCATCGAATGAACTCGAATCCATCGCGGAGATGAGCTTGTGAGCATTTGTAGCTTGTGCTAGGGTTTCCCTAAAGCTTAGCCGGCCTAAATCGACGTCGTTTTTGTCTAGGGTTTTATGAGGGGAGGTGGTAATTTGGAGAGTGTTGCAGAGTTTGGGGTGAGGTGTGTTGTTGCAAATTGAGGTTGCATTGCCACATTTTCCCAACCTAAAATGTAGCAAAAGTATGTGCAAGAATAGTAATGTGGCAATACTAGAAATTTGTTTATCCATGAGGACAAAGATAGGGAGAGGAGAGATTTTGTGTTGAAGCCAAGTAATGTTACAAATATATAATTATGGGATGATGCTAATGCAGAATTTTCTCGTAATATTTATAGAGGCAGCTTTGAAGTTGGCACCATTCGATTCTATTAATTCAATTATATTTATTTTTATGTGTGAACAATACGATGTTTGGTCAATCAATGGATTGAAAGTGTTCACGAGGATTGAGACGTGAACGTATGAAGCACTACTATAGTAGTACTTGGAGTCTTAATTTGTACTAGTAATTTATCAATATAGTTTTAAAGAAATGATTATGACGAAAATCACAACTTGATAATATGCATTTTTTCCATAATATGTGCGAGTGTGCATGTGTACGTATGTCTTCAAAAAACATGAAATGATTATTTTGTAGGGACCAGGGATTCTATTTGGCAATGAAATTAAAAGTAAAAATATTATTAGCTAGGGAGATGGAGTACTACTACTTTTGTTATCAAATTAAAAATCTATACTGGACGAAACATCCATGAACCTTTTATTGGAGCTTTTATATGATATATGCGTGCTATGGAATATGCATAGTATAAAAATATTAAATTCAAAGAATAAAATTATTTGTAAAAGCTAGATTAACCTTATCAAAATACGTATACAATTTTTATCCTTAAATATAGTGATGTATCGTTTGATAACAAAAGGAATAATTCACCAAGTGCAAGGACCAAGGAAGATGAAAAAAATACTCCCTCCGTCCTCGATTAATAGTCACACTTTTCCATTTCAGTCCGTCCCCAATTAAGAGTCATACTTCATTTTTACCATAAATAGTAAATAGATCTCACATTCCACTAACTCAATTCACTCACATTTTATTATAAAATCAATATAAAAAAAATGGGTTTCACATCCCACTAACTTTTTCAACCAACTTTTCTTTACATTTCTTAAAACTCGTGCCCGGTCAAAGTGTGACTCCTAATCGGGGATGGAGGGAGTATATAAAATAAAATCAGGTATATATATGGAGTGGGGTTGGGCTGAATTAATAGCAATGCGTAGGGCGCCTAGGTGTACACTACTGTCAATGACACCGGATCATTAATTAAATCAGGCAAATTTCCTTGTGGTCTGAAAACTGTCTAATTGTTCTAAAATCCCTTTTCATTTCCCTTAAAAATATGGAGTACATGAGAAATCTATTTTTAAGAGGCACCATATAATTTAAAAGTTTAGGTGTGACGATGCATAACAACATTTATAGAAAGTTTCATTTAATTAGAGCGGCAAGCATGGTCCCCATCAAAATTATATAGTATGTGGTTTAGCAAGTGCCCACGAAGTGTTATAACTCGTGAATTCAAGGTTTAAAAAGCTAGTATGAGATAAGGATGTTTATCGATTAAATCCGAGTATATGTATGTGAGCTATAATCAGATTTTTACAAGGTGTGGTTGCTGCTGATTTTGATACCCTCTTCACCCACTTGGCTACGAATCTACGACCACTTATTATTTGAATATCATTACACATTAACTAAAAATTGAGAATGTGCATATATATATGATATATGTGTATCTACCTGGCTCACATGCCTGCTGCCACGTCGTAATATATATTCATGCTTCGTCATTAATTCCCACATTGAGTTCGATATGCTTAGTTTGATAATTAGTATAGTAGGATAAGAGGGTAATGAATTGATTAATAGAGTATAGGATCGATTTTTAAAAAAATAGAAAAAGTAAATTGATTTTTAAAATCATAGACATCTTATCATATAGGTAACTTATTTGCGAACGAATTGAAGTGTTATGCAATATGCATCATTCATGTAATATGCATATTGCGCATACTGAAACTGCACGAATAATTAGTTAATTCTCATTATTTAGTGTTGAAATGACCCTAAATTAAACAGCCTACAAATTGATAAGGCTGGCCCAAAATTAATACGAATCTCATAAGATTATCCCAACACGAGTTAATTCTCATTATTTACTGTTAAAATGTAAATCCATTACTTTTTTCCACACTTTTAACGGTCAAGTAGATATTACTCCATTAGTATTTTTTAATTGGACATAAAAGTATATTTTGATTCATTATTTTAAATTTAGAGCATATCCACTTGGAAGTCATATTTATCATCTTTAAAATTTCCTAATTAGGTATCCATTTTTTTGTAGTATCCACTTATGTCATGATCACTAGCAAAAAACCAAGTAAGAATAACAGATTACAGTTGATGTTAGCGTTTAACGGCCCAGTACACAAGCCCAATTTCCGTTAGGACAACTCAATTACGCTCTCAAATTTTGTTATGCAACTTTAACTTTACCCTATTAGTTTTTCCATATCAATTTTACTTTTTTTAATCACATTAATTAAATTAAAGAATCATTCTTATTATCTCAAGTGTTTCCGTAGTTAGATTTTACTATTAAATTTTTATTTTTATGACACCAAAAATTGTGCCATTTTCATTTAAAAATTAGACATTTATGATTAAAAATTACTTGAAAATGATTATTTTTATAAATAAGCATATACTATTATTTTTATTAATAAAATTAAACGTTTTTATGAATAAAAATAATAATATTTCTCAAATGAAAAATTACACTTAAAATAGTTAATTTTTTGATAAATTTATTGTTGAATAGTAGGAGAAGTAGTATAAAGCTTGTTTGATAGACTATCACATTACAGCTAGTTAGGGTAATGACCATAATGTATATCATGGGTTGTGCTAACTATATTTCTAATTTGTATTGTTGGTGTAAAATATTGCATATTATGCTAAAATTTATGTAGGTTAATATAATCTCAAATCTCAATAATATATATGCATAAATCGACAACTTAGTAATTTGTTCCATTATCTTCTTCCAATTTTCAAAACTGTTGATTAACCCACTAAAATTGTGGATTAACTATCTAGGTGAAACATAGACTTCAAGGCGGACTTTCTTGGGGCCAAGTAAATAACACCAATTATTTATAAGGTAAATAAAAGTACCAAACACACAATTAAGCTTAGAAAAAGAGCTTTTAACTTGTGACATAGCTATCAAACGCCCTGTATATATGAGTACTTTCTTCGTCCCAAGCTATTTACTCCGTATTTCATTTCGGACAGTCCTAAGCTAGTTACAATATTTCTTTTTTGATAAAAACTTTTATCTTATCTCTCATATTTTTTTCACAACTTTATTGTCACTCCACAGCATTCAAACAGCAAAATATTCTTAAATTTCATACCCAAATTGCATCAACTAATACAAGATGGAATGATGGATGGATATTACTTTGAAAAACATAATACTACTCCAGAAAGGATAGGTGCGTGAGCCGCACAAGACTGCACTGCACTCATTCTCTTAAAAAGTGGTAATGCCAAACCCGTGAACCCTTCCTCTTAACCAATCATATATTTACAACAAATCTTTTCATGTTCTGTCCTTTTCTAGTCCCAGCCAATCTGTCCTTCCCAATTTCACGTGCATCGCTTATTCATTTCTTCTTCTTTCTTCTGTTTTGTTTCCCTGCCATACAATTTCAACAATTGAGCAAAAGAACATATAATTAAACTAAAAAGGACCAGGGCCCATTCTGAGGGGATCTTTAAAAAAAATTAAAATTGGGATTGCTTGAGCCCCTTTTGCAACAAGCTTTTAAATTAGTATTGTTCAATAATTTGCTATAAGATTTCTAAATTACTGATCATGGTTGGTTGAAACTTGAAAGTTGAGACAATCCCTCTATATATTAGCCAACTGATTGTGTCATATTATTAGGAAATAGTACCACACAATTATTGAACCACCAAATTTGGAGCTGTGTCTTTTGTCCACTACAACTTGGCCGCAGCAATTCCTTGTTTTAAGTTGTCACGGTTCTACATCTAACATTCTCCCACTATTATATATATACTCCTACTAATCTAGCTAGAATTAACTATGATCGGTTGCTATTTAACTCAATTAATTAACTAAATTGTGAAACTCAGATTAACCAAGGCCCCTTAGCTTGCATGTATGAAACTCATAAATTCATTAATCATGTGAGAGAACTCTGTCTCTGCCGAGCTTCAGGCCGGGCTGCAAGCCCATTTTTATTTGTTTATTTAATCAAAAAATAAAATTTAAATTTTCTTGTAAATTAGTATTTTTTTAATCTATAAATACTTACAACATAATACCATCACAATTAATGCAATTTTTTTATTATATTATTTATAGTGTCACTTAAATTAGGTCGTATTGGCATTTTATATGAGAATTTGATGTCATGCATGTGCTATTTAGGATTATATATTCTTTTTATTAAAAGTACTAGTATAGAAAAGAAACGTGAAGACGAAAACCACTCTTTGGGTTACCTAAACACTAATTATTACCCCACACCATGTGTTAATCATTTATCTAACTAATCAATAATGATTAAACGAATTTTTATGGTTTGGTTAGTCAATATACACATGCCATTTCAAGTGAACGGTCATTATTTAGTGAAATACTAGTTAGAACGTAACCATAGGCGGCGGTACGTCTTAAAAACCTACTCCTTTACCAGCATGATTTATTGTTTTATATTTCATTTCATAATGTACATTAGGCAACGTATACATTGAATAATAATTCACTCCTTTACCAGCATGATTTGATTTTAAATTAAGCAAATAACTCTGTGCAAAAGGACAAGAAGGAAATATTTGATTCCGATAATCAAGTGGTTGGATTCACCATATTCACCTTCATCTTATTATTCATTATAAATGGTTACATTGATACACAATAGTACTATAAGTTAGTACTCCCTCCGTGCATCATTAGGAGTCTCATTTCTTGACGGCACGAGTTTTAAGAAATGTTAATAAAAGTGAGTGGAAAAAAATTAGTAGAGTATGAGTCTCACTTGTATATATTAATTTTAAATGAAATGTGAGTGAAATGACTTAGTGGAATGTGGAACCCTAGGACCATTTATGGTAAAAGTGAACTGAGACTCCTATTCGCGGACGAACTAAAATAGAAAAATGAGACTCTTATTCGCGGACGGAGGGAGTGTTCGTTAATATCGTACTACTAATTTTTATTGATGCAAGTGCAACCCACCACTTGATCGTATCGGAGACTAGGGCCGACGACGATGAGACTCAACGGCAACGTCAGGCTGAGTGCGGAGATCTCCTCCGTCAAGCAGTTTGTGGAAGTTTGAAATAAAAGAGAGAAAACAGCAAAATGTGGGAAATAACTTATCATTCATAAAAGATGTCTTGACAAGTTCCCTTTTTATATTCTAGGACCCTACGGTGATTCGACCTACCTATCTCTCGGGAAAGAACCACAAAGAAAATTCGAAATAGAGCTTATAAGTACGCTCAACTCATTATTCCTATTACATTATATTTGTACTAAATAACTAAAGAACAACAAAGTCTTGGAAAAGAGTCGGCGGCCTTCGTGTGGGATGAGCTCTGGTGTTGCCTGTGTTGTGATCGTCAATGCATCATGATGGGTTGCTGCTGTGGGACTCTTATCAAAATATACTGTTATCATTTATTTAAATTTGGTTTTCCATGTTTGTACTGTCAATTTCATCGCTACCACATATCACAATCTATAAAGGTTGATATAACTAGTGCAACTACCTCTCGTTATTACTATAGGAATAAACACCGTCAATTCTGACATTCTGTATAAGGAATAAAGATAAATTCTTGTCTACTTAATCTAATTAAATTATTTCTAATTCTTGTCAACCGAACTATGTAACTTCGTTATTCGAAGATGTCATACACCCTTTTGGCTTAGTCTCTGTTCTGCTGTTCATTATAATTAACATTTCAATTCATTCAGCTCCTACGCACTATATATATACAGACATAGACAAGAAGTATCAATTAGTACTCCTTCCGTAACTCACTAAATAAGATATTTCTTTTCCACACGAAATATAAGAAAATGAGATTTTGATAGTAAAATGAAGAGAATAAAGTAAGACGTATAAAAAAGTAGGAGAGAGAACTCATTTAACTTGGAACGTCCGAACAAGAAATATGAATCAATCGAAAAAGTGACATAGGGAGTACTATGCACAATGCGCACACTCAAAAATATTGAAGTTACAACAGAATCACCAATTGATGGTTTAGCACTGAAACAAATAATTACATGTAACATCAACAACTGCACTCATCATTATCAGAATCAAATATTTTTCCTATATATCTAAATTACATAAATCCAAAAACTCAAAGTAGCTAGCCCATCATCAAACTTTTTCCCTTTTATACACACATCTTATCTCTTTCCATATTCACCAATATAAATACTAAAAAAAAAAACAATTATCAACAACAAAATACCTAAAAGCTTCCACTAAAAAAAAAAAAAGTGACTCAATATTCATGGCACCACAACCTTATCAACAAAGCGGTTGACGAGCGCCAGAGCATTGCTGGTGACCTCCTTGACGTGGTCGGCCCGGCCGCAGACGTCCGCCTTGAGCGCGGCGTCCGCGACCCCCTCGAAGCCGTCGGTGCACGTGTCCTCGTTGGTGAGCGCGGCGCTCATCCACGTCTGCACGTTGCTCATCTGGAAGCGCAGCTCCTCCCCGCCCCCCGCCAGCTGGCGCATCTGCTTGACCGAGCCGCGCATCTGCCCCACCGCGTCGCGGAACACGCTGAAGCAGTCGCGGAGGGCCGACGCCGCGCGCGCCTCCGCCTCCGCCTGCCGGCTCAGGTTCGCCACGTACACGGACATCATGGTGGCGCGGGCCAGGCTCACGCCGATCGCCACGGCTGCGAGCCGAGCCGGGTCCTGCTGCACCACATTGGCGTACCCGTTCAGGGATTGGTAGCAGAGCTTCGGGTATTGCGTGCTCTCGCAATTCGTGCGGATGAACTCGGCCGCATTTTCTTGTGCTGGGCCGGGGGCTGGGGCGGGCTCGGCCGAGGCTGTGAGGAAGAGGGCAATTGTTAGGAAAATTGAACGTAGAGCTCTCATCGTTTGTTTGTGCTATGTGCCATGGAATTGTTGTGGGGGTTTAAGTAGGGGGCACTAAGGGTGCCAAATGACGGTTATGCCCTTGTGACAGGCAAGCTCATGTGAATATTTGGTATTGGAGTATTAGTTTAGTAGGGCCGTATTTCTTCAAAATATATTGAGTATTAGCCTAGCTCGCACCTATTGGAGAGAATCATATGTAATCATGCCAAATATTAATAAAGTTCTATGATGAGATCGCTTTTCATGATTTAATTAGCATTACTTGCGTTATATAACGTTGATTGTGTTTGTTTGATTAATGATATCCCTAAAATTTAGGGTATCATGTGGTTTATTCTTTGTCTGCAATAAATGAGAAATGCCATATCTATTTTGAAAGCATGCTGGAGCCTGGAGCTGGATACTACTAATTGTAAGAAGCATGCATGCAGCACTTCCGGGTTTCCAGTAGCTTGAGTCTCATTATTTTTGTCAAAAGCCAACAAGTGTCTAATTTTTTAAATAATTGCAAATATTTCCGTCTTCATTATATAAATATAGCAGAAGGTTGATATAACAAAAATGTACAGGTATATAGTTACATATGTTTTGAAGAATTATACTCCATATGACACTGTTATTAAATAAAATTGTGACATGCTGAAGATGGGTAGCTTAGCCATACTCCCTCCGTCCCATTTTAAGAGTCCCAGTTTATATGTATGTGTGGGTATAATCAAATTTTGCAATATCTAAAGATGTATTCACTCTGTCACTCAGTCCCCAAAGTGCCCCATTATTATTTTGGAATGTCCCCAAAATTTTATCACATTTAACCTCTACTATATTTCATATTTCATTAAACTATTTTACTAATATTTTATCTCTCCATAAAACTAATAGGAGTATATACAATTAGGCCATACATTTCATTTATAACATTTTTTAACATATCTTAAAACCCGATTCAGATTAAAATAGGACAAAGTTTAGGGACTAAAGGAGTAACAAATTTTGTGTCACCTCTTTTAATATCAGCAAAATTGTGTTTCTTAATTAGTTACTACTAGATTTATTTGCTTGTACTAATTCTTGGTTTAGTTCAAGTGTTGGGACTAAATGTGTACTGTATGGCCGCTTATGGTATATTCGATTCCTCTAGAACCATCTATAAGATAATTATTAATTCACCAATAGAGTAAAAGATTGGGGCTAGCTAGCTATCTCTTGTTTATAATTATTAATATCTGTGGATGTGGTATGACTAACGAGGCAGCTTGAAATATTGGCCTCTATTTGAGTTCTGGATGTCAGCACTCATTTTTGGATGCTTGTACTCTTACAAGTTACAAGGGAAGATCAATCTACTAGTACTATTAAATTAATGAATTGCAAGTAGTAGAGGGTTATTCACATCAAACTTAATAAAACTTAAATTAAAATAAAATAGGAGAGGTGCAGTTTATTTTATTTCTTTTATCCAAGGCTGTCCGAGACGTGTATATATTGGATAAACCTGTTTTTGATACAAAGTACTATTAGTCGTAGTTGTTTATTGTAATGCACTACTGTACTAGTTTGTCTATATATTTCATTATTTATTATGGGAGAAAGAGCGAAATAAGTACGTAGTTAAGACAAATCTTAAAAATAAATGCCAGAAATTATGAGAGCGCACATATCAACTTTACACGCTGGAATAAATCTATGATACTCTTTAATAATGTGTGGAGACAAAACTAATGCTCGTGATAAATCGACCCCAAGAGGTTGACATTTGTGTAAGTCAGAAATCAATCAATATATAACCTTCAAACATTTGGGATAAGAAAGTGAACAACGATCAAAATTGGAGTATATATTGCTGTAATATTCATTAAAAGTGAACAACGATAACGTTATTAGACGTGTGCAGGTGCAGGTGCAGCATTTCAATTTTTAGCACCTCTTTTTATAATTACTACTCCTACAATACTATTTGGAGTATTTGAAAAAACAACTAGTACCCGTCATTTTAACACACTATTGTCTTTGAATATAATATCTGAATATGATATATTCAAAGACAATATTCATGGAGTATTTGTACTCCATACACTTTATAAAAAATAATTTTGATAATAGACAACACGGACATAATTTTAATGTAAAATTATAAGAATAATATAGAGAAAAATAGTTGAAATATTGTTAGTGAAAATGGAACTCATCTCATTAGAAAGTTAATTTGATCATAATTAGACGGAGACTAGTACTGATGGACGGATAAAATTGGATAAGCAAGACTATTTTGTATTTAAAATGAACTTGCTAAAATGTCGAGTAATGTGCTTAATTAGAGAGAAGTATTTCAATACGGGCGTTACTACCAAAATCTCTCTTTGTATTTGAACAAATATTGTTGAACGACTATAAAAATAGACTCATTCTCAAAAAAGTGCATACTATCGGCACACAAAATTTGTATACTTGTCATATTACTGATGCCTTTAACTTTTTTATGTAGAAGTATTTATTTATTATAAATATAGGATTTTCAAAAATAAAAATGTTCTTCTTTAGTCTGTTTGCAGCTGAGTCGTATTCTTTTTTAGATTGTTCCACTGTAGCTGGGCCTTTTCTTTTTTTGGCAAAAGACAACTTATTTTTTCTCTCTTATTTTACTCTATCTTATCTTGTTTTCTATTCATTTTTCTACCTTTTTCCTTTTCCATTGTACTCTCCCTTCATTTAATTCACTTTTAATATAATTTCTTAAACCTTATATAAGAAAGAAACGCATCTACTACGTATGGATATGATGAAATTCTATACCGATCTAATTAGCCATTCGATTGATCTAATATTTAAATATTTAAGGTTAGAGTAGAAAATATCTGATAAATTTTGAATAGACCAATAATGGATGAGCGGTCCGATTCACATCTTTATCACTCAAGGTAACTTGTAAACTTTTCTTATCAAGTTGTCTCGAGACACACGTCATTCCCATTTGAAAAACTCCAGGGCCAATAAACTTTGATTTTTTTCTATATTTCTAGTAATATTACTGAAAATCTGTTCCCTTTATTTTAATTTCATGAAATACGAAAATAAACGTATCGAATAAATTAATATAGGGTGTCCCATTTGAAAAATAAGTGTAGTCTCTATTGTGACAACTGACAACAATGGGACATGCACAATTATTTAATAGAGACAAGTAACTACACTCGTGATTGTTTAGTTATCAAAATTGTCACCTATAGAAGAAATGAACAATATTTGGAGTGTAGATGGATATAGACAACTATTGGTGTCAAGTTCAAGCTTAATCTAACTTATAATTGCGTCAAATTCAAGTTTTGTTCATTAAAGAATTTGAGATTCTGAGCTGAATTAATCAAGCCTGGGTAAACATTATAAAATTAAAGAGTAAAGACCAAAACCGGTCCTGAACATATGTCTATTTTATGATTTTGATCTTATACTTTATTTTTTGAATTTTTGCATCCTAAACATTTCAACTCGGATTACAATTGGTCCTACACTAACAATCCTGTCAATTTTTAAATGGTTATAACCCGATTTTGATGATTTTAACAGTTTCATTTGGATTAAATTTCGATTTCAAGTGACAGCACGCATTTGATTAATATACTCCCTCTTTTAATCAAAAGTGTGTAACATTCTTAGTACTACCGATTTCATAAAATCTTAGATCGCTTGTTTATGGTGGAGAAAAAGTGACTTTGAGGATAAATAATTGAGCCAGATGTATGATAGTCGATAGACCATATATAGTTTTTTACATGTGGTAGTAGTAAATTAGGAGTACTGGAAAAGATGTGTATTGTGTGCATGAGTTTGATCGGTTAATCCATGAGGCCAAAGGTCTCAAGCTCGAGTCCCTTGTGATGTGATTTTGAAATTTAAATTTGTTTACTCATTAAGAAAATTATATATTCCATCTGTCCTTAAAAATTTGTCACTTATTTTGATTTTTGTCCGTCTTTAAAAATTTGTCATCTTTCACTTTTAACATTTTTTATAGTGGATACTACATTCCACTAACTCATTGCCACTCACATTTTATTATAAAACTAATAATATAAAAGTAGGACCCATGTGTCATTAACTTTTTCAATCAATTTTCTATTACATTTCTTAAAACTCGTGTCTAGTCAAATGATGACAAATTATAAGGCACAGAGGGTGTATATTTCTTAAAACTCGTGTCTAGTCAAATGGTGACAAATTATAAGAGACAGAGAGTGTATATTTCTTAAAACTCGTGCTCTGTCAAATGGTGACAAATTATAAGAGACAGAGGGTGTATATGTATAGTGGTAAATTAGGAGTACTAGAAAATTAAAGAAGAGTGATTTTTTTTTTCAATAAAAAGGATTTTAAAAAAATGTACTACATTTTTAATAAATTATACTCCCTCCATCCCACAAAAGATGTCACACTTGTGGGACGGTACGAGATTTTATGAGGTTTTGTTTTGTATGTTAAATGGAGAGAGAAAATATAATTTTTATATTCATGTGAGAGAGAACTTTTTCCAAAAAGAGAAATGTGATATTTTTTATGGGACAAATTAAAAAGGAAAGTATGATATTTTTTTTGGGGACGGAAGGAGTATTAGGTACACTATGAGACTCAATTATCCTACAGTCGAAGAATCGAAGTACTATGAAACTATAAGTTGTGCATATTTAACTATTTTAGCTTGAAAAATAAAGCCCACTATTGAGATATTGGGCTCATAGCCGTCCATATTTGACAGAAGTCACAGAATACAAGGGGGCTTTATGATGCACTCAAATTCTGGCTCTGTCAAATTGATTACGAATTGATATTTCTATTCATGTAGTTGGATGCGTACAGTGAAGTTGATTATAACCAATGATTGAGATATAATCAATGACACCTAACATCGAAATCATTATCTGAGTCAAAATTTGCGTTTTCAATTTTCAAGTATCTATAAACAAATTAATCTTATAAACTCTGAAGTGTTTCATTATTATTATTATTATTATTATTATTATTATTATTATTATTATTATTATTATTATTATTATTATTATTATTATTAAAATACTTACAGCAAGGGATATAATTAAATTGAAAACATAAAAATTGAAAACTTCGAAAAGAACAAAACTTTTAAAAACTTTCTTATAATATTAAAACAGAAACATTATTAATAAGAGTTTAATCATGTTAACATACAAATATTGCCTATGAATATGATATAGTACTTATTTTTTAGAAGGCTAAGAGAAATTAGTAAGTCCCAGAGTGATTCCCTAAAGAAATGGTGGATTAAGTGGTGTCAGGACGGAAACCACTAATGTTAATTGTGGTGATTAATAAATCTAGCTAGTTTTGTTTTTTCTGAGGGCCATTGATTTAGAATGACATGGATCATCATCTATTTCAGTAATCCTAAACTGTATATAAAGAAATTGAACCACAAATAATTTGCATTTTCCATTAAAATCTGAATAATCATGGATTATTCTAAGCCTACAGATGATGGTCAGAAAAATCCAGCAGCGCCACCTCCTGTAGGCCCTCATGACGTGCACCCTGTACCGCCGACCTCCCTGCACGTTCAGGGCGCCGGCCCTCCCACCCGATGGACCACCGGCCTTTTTGACTGTTTTGAAGATGTCCCCAATAGTATATACCTTCACATTCTAATGCTATTTAATTTTAATTAATTAATTTTGTAATACTTGATTATATAACATTTCATTTTTGTACAGGTATCATAACATGTTTCTGCCCCTGCATAACATTTGGACAGGTTGCGGAGGTTGTTGATAGAGGCTCGGTTTGTGAGTGAATCTTTTCTTCATTATGCACTGTTCAAAAAAAATCTTGAAATAGACACTAGAAGTGAAAGTCATCAATTATAGTACTATTGTCTTAATTATTCAATTAACCATCTTAATTAAATAGAAAATGTGGTGTGAAATATGTAGCATGCGGAGCCAGTGGTGCATTGTACACGCTGATAGCAGTGGTGACGGGATGGCCGTGCATGTACTCGTGCTTCTACCGCACAAAGATGAGGCGCCAATACGAGCTGCCTGAAATCCCGTGCCCCGATATCCTCGCCCACTGCTGCTGCGAGCCGTGCGCTCTTGCTCAAGAGTACCGCGAGCTCAAAAACCGTGGATTCGACATGACTCTCGGTATATTCATTCTTAGTAGTACTACTGCTATAATTTAATTTCTACAACTCTCAATTAAAAATTATTTGATTTGATAAAAAAAACAACACTATATGTAGGATGGGACGGCAATGCTGATAAGCAGAACAAAGGTGTAACAACGGCCCCGGTTGTTGAAGGAGGGATGAACAGATGAGTTGTACATATATACATATATATAGTCCATTTATTTAATTAAATAATTGCCCACCACATTAGGCTCTTTTTGGTCTTGCGAAGGTAGGTTGTATTTTTGTGGAAAACATAACTTCTTTTTCTCATTCTTTGTAGTAGAATTTAGCGATGTACAAAACGAATCCATGAAAATAAATTCATTCGATTTGTATGATCATAATCTAGTATTTTCTTATATTTTATTTTTTTATATTACTTTTATAATAAGATGTGAGTGATAATTAGTTAATGAAATGTAAGGTCTACAACGAAAAATGATAAAAATGAAATACTCGATTAATATGAATGGACCAAAATTGAAATTGGGACACATAATGGGGAACGAGGGAGTAACTTCACGGACCGACAAATCTGAAGTCCCAGAATTTGACACCGGATGTTCATGCATGTGCCACAGTATTATCATAGTACTAATATTGTTAGGCCGAGAGCAAGGTGTGACATTGACTAGTTTGTTTTGGTCATCACTTATTTTATTTATATTTGTATCGTCATTGCCATCCATCCTCAATTTGGTTCATCAATCATGGTGACCGCCAACTCCAACGCTAGGGCATCTCAGCCGGGTGGTTACGCCACTGCCACTGGAGTCCCGGTGAACTCCACCCCGCCATTGAACACTGAGAAGCCGGAGCCAAGACCTCCTCTTCCCCCGAACCATCAGAGTGAGGTCCCCTGGTCCACTGGTCTCTGTGATTGCTATTCCGATTGCGACAGCTGTGAGTTTCTTTTCTTCATTAATCCACACCGTCTCTCTTACTTCACAATTCCTTACTCAATGCTTTGTTTTGTTGGTGTGTTCATAATTAATCAGGTTGCTTGACGTACTGCTGCCCTTGCATTACATTTGGCCGGATTTCTGAGATCGTCGACCAAGGATCCAGCTGTAAGTATATACTCTACATATCTAATTTC
Organism: Salvia hispanica; assembly: GCF_029641045.1. NCBI lineage: Eukaryota > Viridiplantae > Streptophyta > Magnoliopsida > Lamiales > Lamiaceae > Salvia > Salvia hispanica. The sequence goes on from NC_142694.1 coordinate 51,973,440, forward strand.
ACCTCTTTTTTCCCAATATGTGTCACACTTTGACGAGACACGGATTTTAAGAAAAGTCGGTCGAAAAAATTAGTAAAACCTAGATCCTACTATTATTTAATAAAATGAGTTAGTTACCAAAAAGTAGTTTAGTAAAAAATAAATTTGGATAATTAATAAGGGATGTACCCAAATGAAAAATTGAAGTACATAATAGGGGACGGATGAAGTATTCAATTTTACTAAAAATTTTCATAATCAAGTTATTTAGTTATGATAGAATTTCAGAGAGAATGAATTGTGGGAGTAGACGTTTAAGAGGACAACCTAACTATCCTTTTGTGTGTGTGTAGTAGGAGATGTTATAGGTGATCCTTATTACTCCATCCGTGAAAATTTGACCCATTTTTCCATTTCCGTCCGTCCCCCAAATTTTGTCCCATTTCACTTTTACCATTTTGGTAGTGGACCTCATATTCCACTAACTCATTCATACTCACATTTTATTATAAAACTAATATATAAAAGTAGGACCCACAATCCACTAACTTTTTCAACTCACTTTCCATTACATTTCTTAAAACCCGTGCCCGGTCAAACCGGGACGAATTTTCGTGGACGGAGGGAGTAACTAACTACTAACTCTGCGTAAAACCCTTATGTCAATGTCCGTCTACATCATTGCGTTGTTGCCCATGCATTATGTTTGTCTTTTGATGCGATATTTTTAACTTTCTGGTGATTTTCCTATTGATTTTTTTTTATTAGTATAGTGGTATGCTTGAGATGAATGAGTAATGAATTATTGGGATGATGCAGCTTGTTGTCTGAATGGAACACTCTACACATTGCTATCGATAATAGGATGTTCGTGCTTGTATTCGTGTTTCTACCGATCCAAAATGAGGCAGCAATACTCGCTCCAAGAATCTTCCTGCTGCGACTGCTGCGTCCATTTCTTCTGCGAGCCTTGTGCTCTCTGTCAAGAGTATCGCGAGCTTAAGAATCAAGGATTTGACATGGCCATCAGTATGTTATTTCTATTTCTTCCCAAATGCTGCAATCTAAATATAGGGAGTACTAAATATTTAATTTTGTGACAACACTACAAATTAATCATTATATAGCATTTTCTTCGCTTATTCATATGGAAATTAGTAATAATATAAGGTGTGAAAATATATAGGAGTAGTAACTAGAATAGTTTTGATGTGGTTAATTTGTTGCAGGATGGGATGGAAATATGCAGAGACGGAATCCGGGGATAGCCATGCCTCCAGTCGTTCAAGAAGGAATGATCAGATAATTGTATTCCATGCAAATCTCTATCTATCTATATGTATACTATAATGCTTTCAATTTACATGCAAATCTCGTGTGTTTATTTTTGTAATGTAAACCAATAATTCTTGTTGAACTTATATTTATTCAGTGGGACTGATCGATAGTTATTGTTATTGTTTACATACACAAACCTAAAATTGTCTAGTACTCTAGTTTAATTTTAAAAAATTAGAGAGAACTATTTTCACGTTATCTACCAAATTGGATCTTTTCTAGCAGAACTTTTCTAACAATTTATACACATAGATTAGAGGGCTATAAGACTCATCAAGTGATTTAAAAAGTTGTTAAACAAGGTTTGCATAACCATAATCTTAACCGAAAAATTCAAAACAGGAGTGGCAATACAAGTTATTTTGGCTCACATCAACACTAGAGTATAGACTAGTCATATTAGACATACAAAGAATTGGATAGTCTTTGTATTTTCTGCGAGGAAGATTCAAATACATTAGATCACATTATTATCAAAACTTTTGAATTTTCGGTCACGATATCACTAATTCCAAGTCTTTGTCCATATCAAACAAATCCAATTCCCAACAAGTTTATTTAGTCCATATTTGACAGTTATTAAAACAAGCTTAACAAAGCATTAATTCATCTCATCAAGGATCGCATATTCGGCCCTAGTTCTAGTTTTAGTTCACTTCCAAATCAAATAAAGCATGCATTAAATTTCTTCAACAAAATAAATCACGTTCTTAAATTTGAACAGGGTCCTCATGTTTTAAACCTAGATATCGGTTTAAACCCATTTTTTAGTCAAACCCATGCCTCACTACACATGCAAGGTCTTTATTTAACAAAAACAATATGATCTCCTCCGATCCAATCTATTTTTAATTGGTAATTTTATACATATTGATAGATATAACAATATACTTTAACAAAAACCAACGTGCACCAAACTGATTATTACAGCAACACCAATATGGATATGGTGACCAGTCTTTATAAAAAATGAAGTCCTTTTTTTTGTTTTCCAATAATACCCAAGCCATTTCCAACAACATTATCTACGTCAAACCATAAAAATTTTATTTTCAAAAAACACTTCCTAATAAGAACCAAAATAACTGTACACCCATATTCAGTCATTGTAATAGAGGTTCTTGTTTGCACTTTGCAGAAACCGAATTCCTTTTCATGTCTTTTTCTTACAAAAAAACAAACACCTTCTTTCAAATAGTAGTGTATCTTTTCTCTTTAATGCAACATAAACAGTCATTTATGCAATTCGCTCAAAATAAATTGCATTTAATGCAACATACACAGTCTTTTTATGCAATTCGCCCATCTAAGTCGTCCACTAAGTTTGTTTCTTAATAACGTTGTTTTGTTGCTTATATATGTCACGTGGCAGCATATGGTTGGAAGGATGTTGTGATTCTAATGTGAGTTATTTTTTAAGTACACCCAAATAATTACCCTCCACATTATGCTCTTTTTGGTCTTGCGAAGGTAGATTGTATTTTTGTGGAAAAGATAAACTTCTTTTTCTCATTCTTTGTAGTAGAATTTAGTGATGTACATGACGAATCCATGAAAATAAATTCATTCGATTTGTATCATTATTTAGTACTCCGTATTTTCTTTTATTTGATTATAATTTGGTGCTTGTTTATATATATAGATCAACAAATCGCACGAGATCGATTTCATGTATCAATAACTCAGTTTTTACTTTCCTTTGAGTTGGATGAGCTGGATTCGAAATAATTTACCACTACTACTTACACATAACGCCTCTTGACTATTAGAGATAATATACTCCCTCCTGTCCCAATATGTATCCCACTTTGATCCATCACATATTTTAAAAATTTTAATGAAAAGTGGTTTGAAAAAGTTAATAGAATGTGGTTCCTATTTTTATGTACTATTATTAGTTTAATAAAGTGAAATGAGTTAGAGAAATGTAGGGTGTACTACTAAAAATGGGTAAAATGAAATAAGACAATTAATATGGAACATACCAAAATAGAAAATTGGAAAACATAATTGAGCGAAAAAATGTGAATTCCCAGAATTTGAGAACGGAGTAAGAAGGTCCCATGATATGGATGTGCCAGAATATCATAATATTGTGAGGCCAAGAGAGCAAGGCGTTGGTTGCATCACACGACATTGACTAGTTTGGTGTCTGCAAGTTGACTGAGTAGTTCTTTTGGTCATCTTATTTTTATTTATATCTTGTGTCATACATCTCCAATTTGGTTTGCATTTGCAGTAGTGAATCATGGTCTCCGCCAACTCCAGGCCATCTCAGCCGCATGGTTATGCCACTGCTGCGACTGGGATCCCGATGAACTCCACCCCGCCATTTCACCCTGAGAATCCGGTGCCAAGACCCCCGAGTAAGGTCGCCTGGTCCACCGGCCTCTGTGGTTGTTGTTCCGATTGCGACACCTGTGAGTTTCTTTTCTTAATAAATTCACACCCTCTCTTACTACTTTCACAATTCCTTACTCAATGGTTTGTTTGGTTGGTGTGTTCATAAATAATCAGGTTGCTTGACGTGCTGCTGCCCGTGCGTTACGTTTGGCCGGATTTCTGAGATCGTCGACCGAGGATCCAGCTGTAAGTATACTCTACATATCTAATTTTCACCTCTTTTTTCCTATGTGTCACACTTTGACGAAACACATATTATTAGGAAAGATGGTTGAAAAAGTTAGAGGAATGTTGATCCTACTTTTATACATTAGTATTATAATAAAATGAGTTAACGGAATGTGGGGCCCACCACCAAAAAGTAGTACAGTAGAAAATAAAGTGGGATAAATACAAGGGCCAATGGAGTATTCAATTATACTACTACAAATTTTCATAATCAAGTTATTTAGTTATGATAGAATTTGGAAAGAATGATTTGTGGGAGTAGACTTTTAAACCTACTCACAAAAGGATATTCTCAGTAAAACCTTATGTCAATGTCCATCTACATCAATGCGCTCTTGCCCATGCATAAAGTTTGTCTTTTGATGCTGATATTTTTAATCTTTGTGGTGACTTTCATAGTTTTTATTAGTATAGTGGTATAATTGAGTTGAATGAGTAATGAATTATTGGGATGATGCAGCTTGTTGTCTGAATGGAATACGCTACACATTGCTATCGTTCGTGGCGCTGTCGTGCTTCTATTCGTGTTGCTACCGCTCCAAAATGAGGCAGCAATACTTGCTCCAAGAATCTCCCTGCTGCGACTGCTGCGTCCATTTCTTCTGCCAGAGTTGTGCTCTATGTCAAGAGTATCGCGAGCTTAAGAATCGAGGATTTGACATGACCATCAGTATGTTATTTCTATTTCTTCCCAAATGCTGCTATCTTGTTATAGGAGTACTAAATATTTTGATCACAACACTACAGATTAACCAATATTCTACAGTTTTTTCCTTCGCTTATTCATAGTGAAATTAGTACTAATAGAAGGTGTGAAAATATAGTGCCTAGAATAGTTTTGATGTGGTAAATTTGTTGCAGGATGGCATGGAAATATGCAGAGACAGAATCGGGGGATAGCCATACCTCCAGTCGTTCAAGGAGGAATGACCAGATAATTTTGTTTTTGCAAATCTCCATCTGAATATATATACACTATAATGCTTTCAATTCCATGCAAATCTCGTGTGCTTATTTTTCTATTGTAAACCAATAATTCAATTTTAATTTGTTGCACTTATAATTATGCAGTGGGGTCTGATCGATAATTATTGACTATCGTTATTGTTTACATAAACCTGGAACTAGCTAGCTAGTTTAATTTTTAAAAATTAGAGATGACTATTTTCACGTTAACTATGAGACTCATCAAAGTAATTTAAAATAATTGTTAAAATTAACAAAGTTTGCATAATTCTAATCTTAACCGAAAAATTCAAAACAGGAGTGCCAAAACAAGGTACTCCAACACTAGTGTATAGACTAATCATATTAGACATACTAAGAATTGAGGATAATCGTTGTATTTTCTGCGTAGAAGATTCAAAGGCATTGGACCACATTATAATCAAAACGTTTGAATTTTCGGTGACGATAACACTAATTCCAATTTTTAGTCCCTATCAAACAAATACAATCCCAACAAGCTTATTTAGTCCATATTTGACAGTTATTAAAAGAAGCAAAGAAAGCATTAATTCATCTCATCAAGGATCACATATTCGGCCCTAATTCTAGTTTTAGTTCACTTCCAAATCAAATAAAGCATGCATTAAATATCTTCAACAAAATATAAATCACAAGTTCTTCAATTTGAACATCGGTTTAAACTCAATTTTAGTCAAAGCCATGCCCCACTACACCTGTAAGGTCTTTAGTTAACAAAAACAAGATATGATCTCCTCCAATCTATTTTTAATGGGTATTTTTATACATATAACAATATATTTTACCTAAAACCAAACGTACACCAAACTGATTATTACAGCAGCCCAATATGGGAGTCTTCAAAAATTATACGTAAGTCCTTTTTTTTAGTGGTGCTAAATGGCCATATTATAATATTAAAAAAATTATTAAAATTCTGTGTACTTAATGCTGAATTGATAAAATTTATGCATCTAATGAGTAGCAATTTTTTAAAGACTAATGTACCCTCATATTAAATATAATAGTAGAATATATTGTATTTTTATATTCAAATACATGGTACTCGTATATTTGTCCAACCAATAATAAGACAATTTGGACTTCAAATTCCATTCTTCATTCTTGACTTGATTGAAAAATCAATAGATCCATATCTAAGGCATGATTGAAAAAAAAGATACTTTTTTCCTAGTTATTTCTCAATGCCTACATTTAGAAAACATTGAACCATACACTTTAGTTACGTAATTTAATTATTTTGATCAATTTTAACTATACTAATAGTTAATTATTATAAAATTGATTAGTAATCAAACATGAAGTTATTTGTAATCAAAACACATATTTTATTAATTCAAAATGAGGTACTAAAAATTATTCAATTCAAAATGATTTAATATAATAAAATATGCTCTTAATATATCAATTCTATTATTAGCGATTATTTATGTTTAGTTTTACTTACTTAATTTAAACTAATTTAAAATATACTATAACGTATCCTATTATTAAATAACTTGTGAATAAAATACATGTAAATACTATAACAATATATGGATATAAAATAAATTCAATTTCAGTTATACTACAAATTAATTACTGTTTAAGTATAGTGAAATAATTTAATTTTAACGAAAACACATACTAGTATATAATATTAATAATTTGTCAACATAAAATTAATAATTAAATCTAAAATGTATTAAAATTCTCACTCTCATAAGACTTTATCAATACTTTATATAAAATTAAATGATATAATAAAATTTATTTTGTTAATATACATATACATTTATTCAAAAAAGATACACAACTTGAAAAATTAAATTTATAAACGCATCTCTAACTATTTATACCAAACTCAAACCCGTTTTTGTGTATATTCACACCAAAAAGTGATTTTACTTCAATCATTTACACCATTTTTGAGTATATGTCTCACAATTTTTTGTAGTGGCTCCATATTTGATGTTATTCCGTAGAATACATAAAAAATGAGCTTTGGTGTATGGTTGAAGATGGTCTAAATTAAAAACCATAATAAACATAAGCTATAAATTTGTAAGTTCAAAAATCATATCCCTGAAAATTTGATACATATTACCATTTCGGTCCGTCCCTGAAAATCTGATACACTTTACTTTTACCATTTTTGGTAGTGGACCTCATATTCCACTAACTCATTCCTACTCACATTTTATTATAAAACTAATACTTTAAAAGTAGGACCCACATCCCACCAACTTTTTCAACTCACTTTCCATTACATTTCTTAAAACTCGTGTCGGGTCAAAGTGTAGCAAATTTTGGGGGACGGAAGTAGTAAGTACTATATAAATTGACATATGAACAAATTTTTAGATATTTTGATTATAAACAAATTGTAGTATGAAATAATATGATTAATAATTTCATAAGTGTGAGACATTATATTTATAAATATTATTAAGTGTGACACAATAAACTTCAACTACAAAATTGCAAGGAAGTCCTTATTGTTAGAATACAAATTCTCTTTTTTCAATTTATTATTCTTTGTTGACTTATGCTACAGTCAGTTTGAAGGTACATCAACTGAATTAATCCCAAGTGATAATTACGAAAAATAAATTTATAATTTTAATCAATTTTAATCAATTTTAACTACACTAGTACTGTTTAATTCTAATAACATAATCTATCGTAATTAAAGACATGCATTAATAATGAAAATTTACGCAGCGACAATTATTTAATCTTCCCATAATTGGATAAATGCTTTTAATTAATAACTAAAATTATAATTTTTACTATTTTTTTATTTAAAATACATTTAATCATAATATATAAGTAACTTATAAACATTAGTATTAAAAAAATATTTTAATATTTTTTGAAGAAGAGTATTTCAATATAAAAAAATAATGTCATATTTTGATATTATATATTTATATATAAACATTATTATTGATTTTTGTAATGTTTCATGATATAGTGGTGTATATATACTGATTAGTGTATACATTGTAGTATTATGTCACAGTATACTTGCTAGTCAAGAAATTTATTCTACTATAAATTCAAATGTTGTTTTGTTTTTAGTTATAGAAAAAAAATGGACAAAATAAAGTTTGATTTTTAAGCAATTTATAAAAGTAATGAGTCCTATAACTTATTAAATCAATCGACTCTTATTAAATCAATCGATTCTCAATTCAATTTTCTATGTGAAGATTTAAATTGAGTTAGATATTTAAATGTTGAATCCATACATAGTTAAAATAGATGTTTTAATTGATTTTATATTGAATTGATAATTTCAATTAACCTTAAATACGTTTGAAAAAGTAAAAAATAAACAGACTACAATAGTAGTTGGATAACTTCATCATTATCTTATTGATTATATGTTATGGAGTCTTTTAATAACTAAAAAAAAAACTATTATTAAGATTATATAATATAATGAAAATAAAAACTAAGTAAAAAAGTTGAGTAACAAATTACTCTAAAAGAATGGAATAAATGAAAGAAACTACAATTAAAGACTAACGGTAATATTGTCAACTGATCAAGCATTAAATGAGTCAATTAAATTATTAATATCTAAAAGGAAAATGTTTTAAAGACATAATGTCTCCAAGCCATAATGCCAAGGGTTAAATAGTAATATCACATTATATTTTATTTTTAATAAAATTTGTAATTTATAAAGGTTCTTTTTTGCCCCTACATCTAGAAAATGGAAATTTTGAATAAGGGGTATTAATTACGTATGATATAAATAAGATGACTTCATTATGGGAACTATATATATGGAAGATATGGATTAATATTCCAATATATTCCTATATAAGTTCGAAGATTATTTGTCTAAGGGAATAATTTTTATACATAGTTGATTTATTTATTTTTTAAATTTGCTGGAAAAATAAATTAATGAATGTATAAGTAAAAGTTTATCAATTTTTAGCTATTTTCCATTAATATGAAAAAATAAAAATAAAAAAAAATTAAAATATTAAAAAATCAAATGCTTTAATAAATTTACAAAAAATATAAATTTAATATTTGCTCTTTCGGACATATTAATTTTGGTCCGTCCACTGCAATTAGTACCCTTTTTATTTGCGAAAATTTGTTCACACTTTTGATTTATTGGTATAAATTAAGTTTGTGATTTTGATTTTAGGAATTTTATAGTAGATTTTATTGTAATTCTTTACAATCCCAAATTTAATTTCATTTAATTCTTCATTTTTAAAACTCTATAGTCATATCTTAATAAAAAAAAATATAATCATATGTTATTAACTCATTTATTATTTACTATTTTTAAAATTAAAAAATTGAGTTATTATCACCATAATATTCAACTTCAAAGTCATACATATTATAAAATTAAAATAGTTACTTATTTTATAGCACAATTAAGAAAACAAGTCATATTATGTAAAACTAACAATATTATAATCACAAAGTAAAAAATAAAATACAAAATACGGAGTATATTCTATATAAAAATTAAAATACAAACTAACTAATGGTATATAAAAAGTATAAAAAATAGAAAGAAAATCAAACTTATACAAAGCAAAACACGAATATAATTAAGATATAAAAATAATATAGGAGTAATAAAATATACTAGCTTCCTAATACTACTACTTAAGAAAATATAAAAATCTTCTAATATTTGTAAAAATAATGTCTAATCTAATGCATTAATAAAAACGAAATATTACAATTTAGCTAAAATCAATACGGATATATATCTAATTTAATTTGGCATGTATAATCCAATTAGGGTATATTAGTCCATATTTGAATTAATCTTATGTCAAAGAGACATAGGGGCATTATGGCTTGGAGACATTAGGCCATCCGCAACGCTATCTCTTATCCGTCTCTTAACCGTCTCATCTCTTCACTATCCACGGGCCCCACTGTACTTTTCAGCTCATCTCTTAACTAAGAGACAGCACCTGCAACCCTCCATCTCTTAACCATCTCTTAACTATTAATTCAATTTCATTTTTTATTTTTAATTCCAACAAATTCAATTAATAAAAAACACACTTCATTATAAATAAAATAAAATTACAATTTAAAATACTAAAAAAAATAAAAAAGACATAATTAAAAAACTAGAAATTACAAATTGCACACTTAAACTCAAATAAAAAAAAATGGAGGCAAAGAAGCAGAAGAAGGAGTTCTCTAGTGACGATCATCTAATGGTTGCCAAATTTTGCCCAAATGTGCTCCATTAGATCCTCCTGGAGTTGGGCGTGGGCGGTAGAATCACGTGTCCTTGCCCGAATAGACAACCGCTCTTGCAAAGACGGATGCACTCCCGTTCGAGGCGGACTACTTGCGGTTGAGCTTCCCGGGGTTTCAGGGTCGAACCAATTTCCCGCCTCAGGTCCTTCGTCGGCGACAATCATGTTGTGCAAGATTATGCACGTATACATGATGTCGACCATATTCTCCATAAACCACTGTCGAGCCGGGGCTTTGATAATGTTCCATCGAGCTTGGAGAACCCCGAACGCTCTCTCCACATCCTTGCGAGCAGACTCTTGCGTCTGCGCAAAAAGAGACTGCTTTTCGTCCGTAGGCCTGTTGAACGTCTTCACGAAGGTTGGCCACTTCGGATAGATGTCGTCGGCAAGATAGTACCCCATTTTATACTGGCGATTGTTAGCGACGAAGTTGATGGCCGACGCTTTACCATTCAGAACTTCAGCGAAGAGGTCGGAGTTGTTGAGCACGTTGATGTCGTTGTTCGAGCCGGGGACCCCGAAATACGCATGCCAAATCCATAGCCGGTAGTCGGCGACGGCCTCGAGTATAACGGTGGGGTGGGTACCTTTGTGGCCGCTCGTGTATGACCCCTTCAACGCCACAGGGCAATTCTTCCATTGCCAATGCATGCAATCGACACTCCCGAGCATCCCGGGGAATCCGTGCACTTGTTCGTGAAGACGGAGCAGAAACTGACAATCTGCGGTGGTTGGCGTCTTCAGAAATTCGGCGTTGAAGGCTGCCCGGACGCCTTTGCAGAAGTTCAACAAACAAAGTCGCCCAGTGGATTCTCCGACGTGCAGATATTCGTCGAACGCATCCGCCGTTTGTCCAGTAGCAAGCTGACGGATCGCCGCAGTACATTTCTGGAGCGTCGTGTGGCTAGGACGGCCAACAGCGTCGACCCCTTCTCTGAAGAACTCTTCCCGTGCCGCCAATGTATTCGCGATATGCAAAAATAGCGGGCGTGACATACGGAAACGGCGACGGAAGTAGATATCTCCCCACACCGGGTTCGGACTGAAGTAATTACGTTCCAACCTTGCGGCGGCTTCCTCCCGGTTACGGTGGATGTATGTCTGGCGGCTTCCTCCTCCCTACGTCGATCTGCTTCTAGCGATTCTTCCATTATTTGACGCATTTGCTCAAATGGATCCATAATTGATTAAATTTGGGAGAAGAAAAAAATAAAGGAATGATTTTATAGAAGTGATTGGAGAGGAAAGAAAGAGAGATGAGAGCATGAATGTGTGTTTGTGTGTAAAATGGAGAATGGAGAAGAGTATATATAGAATATATAAAATAAAAAAAATTATTAAAAATATTACCGTTCAACGGTAATATTACCGTTTTTTATTTTAAATTTTTTTTTGAAAAATCTGATTTTTTTTTAAAAAAAATTGAATTATGACGTCATAAATCCGACGCCCACTCCGCGAGTGGGCGTCACGCCAGCAGCCCGCGCGCGCCACGTGGCGCCGGGCGCGTGTCTCGCGAGCTCGAGGCTTGCCTCGCCGGGACGCGTCGGGCGTCGAGACATCTCGTCTCATCAAGACGAGACGGGAGCCGCAACGCTGTCTCGATGCCGTCTCGTCTCGTCGAGACGAGATCGAGTCCGCAACGAGGCAGCGTTGCGGATGCTCTTATGTCTCTAAATCACTATCTAAAAATACCTATATTTACTAAAATATCATTTATGACCAGCCACATGGTCACTTAGTATTACCTTTTTTTTTTTTTTTTTTATTCCAATAACACCCACGCCAATTCCAACAATATTGTCTACGTCAAACCATAAAAAATTTATTTTCAAAAAACACTTCCTAAAAAGAACCAAAATTACTATACACCCATATTCAGTCATTGTAATCGAGGTTCATGTTTGCACTTTGCAGAAACAGAAATTCTTTTCATGTCTTTTTCTTACAAAAAACAAACACCTTCTTTCAAATAGTAGTGTATCTTTTCTCTTTCTTGGACACTATACCAAATTACCAATCAATCAACCAACACCCTCTCTCTCTCTCTAAAAGCTTTGACTGACTACATGATTGAAGAAAATAGATGAAAACACCATAATCATCAGGTTGAAAATGGAGATGCAGGGAGCAGAAGAAGAACTGGAGAGGAGAAGCAAATTCTTGAACAGTTTGATACAGAAGAAAAAGAATGCAGCTGAGCAGGAACAGAATCATGATCGCATGAATGTGCGTGTGAGAGCCTCGGATATGCCTCTGCCTCTGCAAAATCACGCTTTTAAAACTGCTAGAGACATTATTGATTCCATGGCTTCTCTCAAGCTCGACAGTAAACGCCTCGCTCTTTCCCTCAAAAAGGTCCCTTTTCTTTTTCTTTTTTTATCAGTTTCTTGCTCACTTGCAATTACTGTTTTTTTTTAACTTATCTTGTTTTTGTAACATTTTCCCATATAAAAAGATTGAATTTTTAGCAAAGGGTTCATCTGTTTTTGTGAAATGCGGAATGGTTTCATGGGCTTGTGAAGGCTCTTTAATTCGTTTTATATCTACTATTGGCGCATGATAATGTGTAGTGTTGCTTCATTGATTGCTGAAAGAACTAACCATTTTTTTCTGTTCACCATTCGTTTAGCTAGTTACTAGTAAATGAATAGTAAAGTATGGTGTTATTTTGTGGATGTTGGTTGTGCAGAGTTCTAGGAAAAGCTTTGAAAAGTTGAAACATTACCTCAGTTGCAGTAAAAGTTCATTTTTTTGAGAAGGTGCACTAAAAAATGCTTTCTTTGACTCCTCTTTTTTATCCACAGAAGACCAGCTTTCTTGAAAGCAGCGTGTGCAAGCTTTTACTTTTACTTAGTTCAAAGTTGAATGATACTAGTAAAAACTTAGAAGTGTGTAGTAGATGGTAATGCTATTTGAGATGTGTATGATGAATTACTATCAGCTCACAATTCAGCAAAAAGTTTGACAATGATCATTGCTTCCTACAGTAATCTACCTTTTAAGTTTTCAGCAGTGATATTGGAAGAAACTTGATTTGGAGAAATCACGTTACATGAAGAATATATATTTCTTTCGCACCATTTCTTGCATAAGCTACTTGTTGTTTGATTCATGTGTGTTGTGATTATTAGTACAAGCTTTGTCCGGGGATCATGATAAATGAAGATATTAGGATCATTTATGGTATTTGCAGGAGTTCGACTCAACATATGGTCCGGCATGGCATTGCATTGTTGGAACAAGCTTTGGCTCATATGTGACACATTCCCTTGGAGGGTTCTTATATTTCTCCATTGATAAAGTTTATGTTCTTCTCTTCAAGACTGCTGTGGACCCTTTGGAACAATGATCTACCGTTTCTTGTGTTTAATCCATGTTTTAAGTGGTAAGAAAATGTAGTTGGATTGAGGGGGAAATGTTCAGAAAAAAATGGACAAAAGTACATGGTTTTGGTTGAATGTAGTGTGATGGTTTGAGGAAGTTGATTGTAGATTTAAGCAATTGCATTGGGTTTCTATTTCCTTATGTTGTCATTCAACATATATAGAAAAGAGCATGGTATGCTATGAAGTGTATGTGTTAGCTGAGCAGCAGCAGCAGCAGCATATACCTCAGGATTTGTCTGTGCTACTTGTCACTCTGAATTCAATTGAGAAACACAAAAAGCCCAAATCATGAATCATTGAGAAATTGATGTTTTGATACACAAATGAATGAATCAATACTTTTCTACTACCCCAGCTATGTTACACAAGGAAATTCTCACTCCTAACTCTTCTGGAGAGAACAAAATTGGGTGTGCTGGACTTGTGTTAGGGTTTCAAGCACGACTTAGTCGGAGACATGAATGTGGATATATATTATTACAAATATGCAGCAGTCCATAACACGAAACCAAGTAGTAGTACTAGAGAGTGCCCGTAAAAATCTTTTCTGCACAGAGAGCGCGAATGACCACCAGAAACCGTAGAATTAGTTGATGGAGCGACAGCTGTTGTGTTTGTGAAGGTGCCATTTCTTCCAGCACTGATGCAAAGGAAAATTAGTAAGAAAAACTTGAAAGCAGCAACAACCTTAATATGTTGCATTGAACAAGATAGAGATCAACAAATGGTTTACTCCACATGTATATTAATTGTATCAACTAGCAAATTAATCAGTACCTTCCAGAAAAAATGCAAGAAGCATGACCTGCAGTATGACAAAGCAACCTCTTGTGAGATACTCAAATCATAGATAATTAGTTGCATAAATTCTGTCATGAACAAATGTAGCTGGAAATTCCCAATATAAGAACAGGAAAGTGCTTTCGCGGACTTACTAGGGTCCGTTGTGGTGATGGTAGCAACACCATTAAAGTTACAGGTTCCCTCACCCATTGCCATCCGGTGATAGTATGCATCAAAAGCATATGAAGCATGGCTAGCAACAGTATCAGGTTCATAGCATGGCTGCCCCTGCAATAAAGGAGAGCAATCTACTTTCCCCGGTCCACACGCCCAATCTAATGCTGCCTGTAACATCTTCTTGTCAGCACCTTCCCTTGCAACACAATAAGTCTGATTCGTAGTATCGTTTGCCAACACTGTCCCTGAGCCGGTGAGGCGAAGTATATAAACCGGCACCCCATTGCCATCAAAGAGCCCCCAGTTCTTCTCTGATACGGGTCCTGGCCTAAGATCCTCATTGTATAGTTCGTAAATATACGTACTAACAGCAATTCCAGGATGTTTTGGTGTCCCCGTGTTGTTGAGAATGTGCCTTATGAGGTTACTGTTATATGTGTTGGCATTGTCTAGGGTGGCATCCGGCTCTGATGAGTCACCCTTGGAAGGCCAACCTGACTCTGTCACCACGACGGGGATATTAGTGAAGTTCAGATACGATGTTGCAAAGTACGCTGCATCAACAACAGCATCAAATACATTTGTGTAGTGGAGGAGTGTATTGAGATCAACGGCTTCCTTGGTTGGAAGAAGAGGTCGGAAAAGAGCATAGTCCAACGAAATGGCACCACTAGCTTTCATGTAATCATAATACGGATAAACGTTTAGCATAAGATAAGAGTCTGTAGATTGCAAAAACTTAAGCAACGGCACCATGACAGGTTCCCAAGAGCGATTGAAGAAAGCTTGAGAGGGCGGAAACGGGTCAAGGATTATGGAAGATGAATGTGGAGTGGAAACTTTTATGCGGGAGCCAAGATTAGAAGCCACGAGGGCAGAGTGAATAAAAGTCATTGCCGAGACAAGAACTGGAGCAGCATTCGGAAGCGTGGTTAGAACTTCAGAGCCAACTGCTATCGCAGTTATATTTGTGGCAGGGACGTAAGCAAGAACATTGCGAGAAACCCAATTAGCGGCAGTTGAATTAGACTGCCCAATGCCTAACAGTTGATCATTAGGCACGGATACGGTGACATGTATACCGGTATTAGCAAGAGCTAGTAGCATTGCTCTGTCAGCATCAAAAAGCCTTACATGCCGGATTTGCTGAGATTTTAAAAGGGCCACCACTTGGGTCGGATCTGGCATGTCCGAGAGGGCGGTGCCAATGTTCACTCCGATGAAAGCAGCTGCGCATGAGAAACCAACACAATAAGATGATTTCTGGTTGCTTTATATTGGCAAATCAAAAAATAGATCTTGTGAACTCAGGTTAACTCACTGTTATCCTAATATAGAGAAATATTACCATTTTTATGATCATTCTAAATTTTGCATATAAACTCACAGTTATCCTACACTAAGTCATAGCTTGTGGAGGTGAGGAGCCTACCACATGATTAATTCTTACAGAAAGAACAGCCAATGTATCAAGAAAGCTTAGGCAGATAAAAGCCATGAGGTAATAATCTATCTAAGAAACATTATTTACCAAAAGAATGTTGCAATTATTACCTAATAATGCACTAACTTAAAAACAAAACTTGAAAGCCGCTGACAGACAGTTGTGGAAGGCACTAGTTATTAGCCCATTCGATTAAACAAACTACAAAATATCAACTGATCCATAATCACATGGCTAACATGTCAGATTCCAAACTATTAAAATGGGACAGTCAACAATAAGTTGGGGCACAACATGAGTGTCCTGGCCCTCCCATTACTCAATGGGTCTCCTAAACCACACTTGCATTGTGCTATTCACACACAAACACATACATCAATGAGGGTATGTGTAGAAATATATGGTGAAGATAAAAACCCTGTACATATGGTGTGGGGTCAAGATTACCTCATAGAATCTTTGGTACTACAATTTGTGTCCAAAAGAAAAGCAACATGAGCTGAGCTGGTTAGCAATATACAGAAAACTTCCAATACGGCCAGGAAAATAATTAATTAAGGATTTTCAGTTTATCATTCAAGAGACTTACATGGAAGAACTTGCACAAGCAGAAATATTCATATTTCTTCTAAAAAAAACTCAATCTTTATCATATTTCTTCTAAAAAACCAATCTTTATGTGCACAACAAATTACCCCTAATCCAGACAGCAATAAATCACAAAACTTAATAACAGAGATCGAAGTGCAACTAAATATGAGTTCAGTCAGAAATCCATAAGAAGAAGAAGAAGAAGTAAAACAGAAATTTCAAATAAATGAGCTACCTTCTTCATCAGCGCAAGCAGCAGAAATGGCCACGAGGAAAAGAGCAAGAAGAAATAACCCCATTTGGCGAAGCCTTTATGTTTCTTGAACTACAAAGCTCCAATCCAAAGAGCCAAGTGCCCACGCTATTTGAGCAAAAAGCCAAACAAAATAGGCGGGTGAAGAGTGAGAAGAGAGAGGAAATGAGTGTGTGTGTGTGTGTGTGTGTGTGTGTGGAAGGGGCTGCTGTCTAGAGAGGAATCGATTGTGTGTTTTCAGCTATGTCGTATCACTTTACTGTACTTTGTCAGAAATCGACGGCCAATATTTAATTTCATTTTCTATACTTTCTTTTTTTATTATGCGATTGGCATGCTGTAGGCCGTTTGAACATTGATTGCCTTTTGCCAATTTTAAAGTTCAAACACAAAATTTCCTCTTTGACATAGGAGTATTTCTTTTTCTTTTAACCTCAAATTGAATTATGTAGATTGAATTATAAAATTTAGTCCTTCGTTATCTAATGCAGTGATGTTTAAATCTATGTCTATTTTTTTTTTTTTATCATATGTGAATTTTTTTTTGAATTATGCAAAGGCTACTTTTAGAGCATCCACAATGGTGCTTAGGTCAGCCATATGCCAGCCATTCTCTCTCCTGCCACGTTAGCAACACTAAAAAATCCACCTGCCACATCAAATTTAGGCCAGCCATAGGCCAGCCGCAATAAAAACAATTCAAAATATACTACATTTACGGAATTAAAATTACTATTAAAATACGGAATTAAATTTACGACACATATACGGGAAAATTCATTAATTGCATTTAAAAAAGTTACATAGATAAAAAAAATTACATGCATAAATAAAGAAAAAAAACTATCGCCGTGCAATCCTCCGTGCCCACAACTCTTCAATTATATCCTTTTGGAGTTGAATATGAGCATCTACTTGGCGCATGTTGGCAAATTCCTGAAGGCGGCCGGCTTCATCGAGAGGTACCCCACGTCGTACACTAGGGGTGGCCGTTCCGTGGCTTGGACCGGCTTCATCGTCACTGACCCAACTAGTCAGCTGTACGCCTTCGTCTTCGACGATCATGTTGTGCAGGATAATGCAGGCGTACATTATCTGGGAAACGCATCCGACCTCCCACAAACGCGTTGGACCCTTAATTGCCGCCCATCGAGACTGGAGCACACCAAATGCGCGCTCCACGTCCTTGCGCGCCGACTCCTGTCGTTGCGCAAAGTAGGCCTTCTTTTCATCACTTGTTTGTCGGATCGTCTTCACAAAGACCGGCCACCGAGGGTATATCCCATCCGCCAAGTAGTAGCCCATATCATGCCGGTTGCCGTTGGCCACAAAAGAGACGGCTGGACCGACGCCCTGGCACTTCTCGTTGAAGAGGGGAGACGAGTTCAGGACGTTGAGGTCGTTGTTCGACCCGGCTACCCCAAAATACGCATGCCAGATCCACAGTCGGTAATCAGCTACGGCCTCGAGGATTATCGTGGGGTTCTTTGACTTGTAGCCGGTCGTGTAGGCCCCCTTCCAGGCAGTCGGACAGTTCTTCCACTCCCAATGCATACAATCTATGCTGCCTAACATCCCGGGGAACCCATGCTTCTCCCCTTGCATCTGCATCAAATTCTGACAATCTTCGGGAGTAGGGCTTCGAAGGTACTGCTCACCGAAAATGCTGATCACGCCCCCACAGAACTCCTTCAGACATTTCAGGGCTGACGACTCACCGATGTGGAGGTACTCATCCATGTCTGCCGCGCCTCCGTAGGCCAACTGCCTGATTGCCGCCGTGCACTTTTGAATAGGGGTGTGGCCGGGTCTGCCAGCCGCATCGTGCCTGAAGCGGAAACACAGATATCGACGCTCTAATGCGCCAACGATGCGCATAAACAACTCCCTGCGCATTCTAAAACGCCGCCGGAACATGTTGGCGGGAAACCGCGGGTTCTCTGAAAAGTAGTCGTCGTACAGCCGCTGATGTGCAGCTACGTGATCCCGATCAATCACTGCTCGGTGGTGGACAACTCGTGGAGGGCGAGGTATCGCCTGCTGTTCCACCATACGCATGTACCGCTCCATCCCGCGGTTCATGTAGGCATCCATAGCCTCGTTCATCCTCCGTTCGTACTCCTCAGGATCCCCACCACTACCACCACCGCTACCACCTGCGTTACTCATCGCTCGATGATGCTCTTGTACAGAAAGTTAGAGAGAGAGAAAACTCGTTAAAACAAGTGGTGCAAATGAAAATGAAACGAAAATCGCGTTTATATATGATTTTAAAAAAAAATCAAAAATCGGCGCTGGCCGATCGGGCCGCCACAATGGCGGCTAGCCGATCGGCCAGCGCTTCGGCCAGCGACGAGCGATCGGCCAGCCCACGCCGATCCGCTCGCCGAATTCGTGTTCGCCGATTGCAATGGTTCGGCTAGCGCGACGAATCGGCTAGCCGGTCGCTAGCCGACCATTGCGGATGCTCTTAGGATTACTTGTAGAATCTTATGGAACTTAGATCAAAGCTCATTTTTAGTCTTAAATAAATTATTTTGATAGCTTTGGGTACTTGACACTATGAATTTGTCCATTTTTACTCTTAAAGTAACAGTCAAAACAATTTGGACTTTGATTAAACACCGTACCAAAGTTTGCTTCTTAAACATTTTAAATTTTGTGTCTTCAAGGAATGAACATTTTGCTATTTTAGTCATGACTATTATGTTGCGAGCTTCTGGTCCTAAACGTTATGAATTTGTTCTTATTTTGCTAAGAATTCACAAAGCCAATAAACTTTTACAATATTAAAGTTTTATTTACGATGTCAACCCAAATGTTGGCAAGTATAGACGTTTATAGGTAATGAAACATTAGGGACTTTAAAGTTCATTATCCAAATTTTGAAATTTGAAATTTATTTCGATTTTCTTATAAATAAAAAAATTACAATAATAATTAATGATTTTTAAGTGTTTATTAATAATGCTATAAATTTTGAATGGTTGCGACATCACAATTCATTGGCGGTTGTAAATTGTACTAATTCTTAGTTTGGCAAATAGTCCTATTAGGACATTGTCATTACTTTTTGTTTAAATTTAGTTTTCTACATGTGTTATAGAATTGTTGGATTAGTTATAAGGAGATAATGATTAAGAATCGTAGGTAAGAACAATTAAGTTTATGGTCAAGAATATGTTAATGAGTAAGAGAACTAGAGAAGATAGGGAGATTATGGCAGTCAATTTTGAGTAAAAAAAAACTAAAGACGAATCGTTTAGTCCATTTATTGTTGTGCATTTCTATATTTTATGTTTAGGGTAGGTTATGCTTGGTTAGGTACCAGAAACAAATGGTAAATATATGAGTTAAACAATTTTATATATTCGCGGAGCAAGAAGTTGCATTACTATTTCATGGAACTGAAAGCATTATATATGTAGAAAACACACATTATATATATATATACACGCTCCATAAGTTATTAGTGCAACAAAGTTGAAGTACTTGGTTTACAGTAGAAAAACACACACGAGATTTTCATGGAACTGAAAGCATTATATATGTAGAGAAAATTGCATAAATATAATTATCTGGTCATTCCGCCTTCAACGATTGGAGCCATGGATATTCCGCGATTCTGTCTCTCCACATTTCCATGCCATCCTGCAACAAATTAACCACATCCTAAGTATTCTAGTACTATATTTTCACACCTTCCTTTGCTAGAACTAATCTCCCTCTGAATAAGTGAAGTGAAGAAATACTACTATATAGAATTGATTTATCTGTAATGTTGTGTTCAAATCATTTACTAGTATATTGAGATTGCAGCATTTGGGAAAGAAAGACTATACCGATGGTCATGTCGAATCCACGATTCTTAAGCTCGCGATACTCTTGGCAGAGAGCACAAGATTCGCAGAAGCAATGAAGCAAGCAGTCGCAGCAGGGAGATTCGTGGAGGGAGTATTGCTGCCTCATTTTGGAGCGGTAGAAACACGAATAGAAGCACGGGCACCCGGTCACGCACGCTATCAATGTGTACAGTGCTCCATTCTGAATACAAGCTGCAGCATCCCAACTTCATTAGTCAATCACCAGCTATATACGCTTACTCAATCATACTAGTACCATTACTAACAAAAAAAATGAATATGAAAGTTACCACACAATGAGTAAGTGGTAAAAATATGAGCAATAAATAAGAAAATAATGCGATGCAGGGGCAGCAGCGCATTGACGTGGATGGTTCATAACATAAGGTTTATACCGATAATATCCTTTTGTAAGTTAGTTGGGTCGTCTCCTCCAAATTCCTTCATACTATTTCCATAAACTCAACTATTTAATTCGATTAACCGGAAATGAAATTCATATAATTAAATAGGGTTGAAAATTAGATATGTATGCTTACAGCTGGATCCTTTGTCGACGATCTCAGAAATCCGGCCAAATGTAATGCAGGGGCACCAGAACGTCAAGCAACCTGATTAATTATTAACACACCAACTATATTCAGTAATGATATGATAGATTCCAAATTCCAATTGTGAATTAAGTAATTAATTCAGAAACTCACAGTTGCGGACATCGGAAAAGCAACCGCAGAGGCCGGTGGACCATGGCACCTGAGGCTTGGGGGGAAGAGGAGGCCTCGGCTCGGGCTTCTCGGTGTAAAATGTCTGGGTGGAGCTGACCGGGATCCCGGTCGGAGTGGTGTAATCACGCGGCGGAGATGCCGTGGCATCGGAGAATTTCTGGTAGTCGGTGGAGTTGGAGTTGGATGAGTACATGATTGATTCGATGAATCCAACAATGGGATGGGAGTGGGAGAGAGATGATTGGAAATCAAATTGGGGATGGATGAGACAAATATAAATAGACAGTCGGCGAGTCCAGTTGATTGAACGAGTCAACTCGGGTAATTCAGATTAGTCAATGTTGTTTGCTGCAACGCGCTTCAATCTCATATCCAAGTTGTGGAATGTATTAATTATGTATAGTTTATAGTGCATGTGTTACCTCACTAAGAATTTTGTCCAATGGAGGATTTTGTAAATTTCTTTTAGGCATAATAATCGTTTCATTGGAGTTTATTGGACGGTTGATTGGAACGTTCAAAATCGTGTAAATTTCGTCACTTCCGCTGGAAAAAAGTGAAGATATGTACCACTTCATTCATAATTTTAAGTCTTACATCAATTCAACATAAAAATTTTAAAATTGTAAAAAAAATTGAAAAAAATTTTAACATGATTTCCACTTTTTATATAATGATTGTAATACTTTAGTGAAATATGTTTATTATTCAAAATAAGAAAATAACAAATGAAATTTTAATTGTGGATGTGTCTAATGATATAATAAGATAATTGTGTTTTTCATAAGTAACAATTTGTACTTAATTATCCAATAATCTCGTAAAAATATATTTAAAGGACTGCGCAAATTTTAATAAAAAATATTAATTGTAATGTTAGTGGAATAAATATTTCAGCTTAAAAATATCTTAAAATAAAGACAAAGTCCCATAGTCAAAGGAGTACATATGTTGATTATTATCCATAAACTAACTTTAATAAATGTAGACTAATAATAGTATCCACAAACACTTGATATATAATGAAACAAATTCAATATTCTTAACCCTAATATTTATAATGAGTTTGAATAAGTATAAACATTTGTTATATGAAATAAATTCAATATTCTATCTGAAACAGTTCGATGAAATTAGCGGCACCTGTGACCCGTGACCGTGTGTAGGATTTAGAAATTTCGTGGAAGGTATAATGTAAATTACTATCATTGAATGCATAATAATGTCGTTCATCATAATATAGTTATCATAATGACCTTTCAAAGGTTCAAACCATTAAAAAAAAGTCCTTGAATTGCATAATTGAAAAATAAGGTTCAAACCGAGTATAAAACTACGATTGAGTGTCAATGCATATTTCTCAAGAAATATCCGGGATATCAAGCTATGTCTTAATAACAAATTTTTATATATATTATTGAGGCCCCATCTATTAAATACTATCTTATCCAAAAAGTCGCTCAATATATTAGTTGACTATATGTAAAATGTATTGCGACTTACTCATCTTTTTTTTTAAGAAGTTTGTTAACGACAATTTAATACTAATACTTAATAATAGCTTAATGAATATCATAGCCGAAGTAAGAAAATGTATTGCAGTTTTAGGTATGTTCAGTTAACTTTTTAATTTATAAGGGCATGCACAAACTGACCATGGAAAGGAAAACTAGGTGTAATTGATACAAATTGAATGAATAATATATTTTCATAGTCATAGATTCATAATGTTCACCGCTAATTCTACAAGAATGAAATACAGTTTCCACAAAAATACAAGCAACCTTCACAAGATGATCTTTGTAAATATCTAGTGGAGAAACAAGCAAAATCGGCATTGGTTGGGGAAAAAAGGCCTAATGAGAAGGGTTATTATTGATTAGGGGGATGGGCTCTATATATAATATTGTACCAGATTCTCTACAGCTACATTCGTCTAAAAAAATAGACAAAATTATAAATGATACGAATTTTAATGCGAAATTAGTAAGGTATGAGAGAGGGGAATAAAGTGATGAAAAGTAATGTTAATGAATTTTCGGGTCCACATTTAGAATGACATGTATGGTTAGTTTGTTTAAAACTTTTCATATTTAGAATTGATATAACTTTGGTGGACGGTCCAAAATGGTAAAATTAGTCTATTTTTATGGACGAAGGTAACATGTTGTTTGTAACACCCCACTTTTTCGAACTCTAATTTTAGAGTCGAAAATTTAATTTCCTAAATTATGACTTAGGAGACGTGAATTAATTGAGGAACAAAGTTATGACCGAGTCGGGTTTAGGGTTGCGTTGGAAGTTTGAAAAGTCAAACTTGTTGATTATATGGCGTGGCATGCGAATATTTGAATTAAAGGTGAAATTATGTGATGATTTAATTTTTTAAGGGTGAGTGAGATTTTTAGGATACTATTCCATAACCTTTTCCTTGGAATTTTCGATAATCATAGCCTTAGTGGAGAAAATCTCATTTTTCCGGATTTAATTTAATTCTTGGGATATTTATCCAAATTAAATCCAAAACCCAATTATTCTCTATTTCCTAAGAAAAAAAATCGAACCCTATTGTTTTAAGGTGATTTTCGAAAATCACCTATATTTGGGAAGGAAGAATTATTTTATTTTTAATTGATCCCTTATTGATTTCCTTCCATACCTAAAATTTAAATATTCTACCAAATCTTTCCATACCTCAAGGAGATCTTGTCATATCTTATTTTAGTTAATATTAAAGATCCATTCCTTATTTAAAGGAGCAAATACCCGCCTATTTCTTTTCCCAATGGGGAGGATTTTTATTTTTATTTTGCTCCGTGATATTTTATTCTACTCCGTAAAATATACAAAACAAAATCTTGGCTAATTAAAAGCCATATATTTCGAAAATCCCCATGCTTGAACCCTAGATCATTTTCTTCCTCCCTACTCCACAATATTTGTTTTTAATTAATTATGGAGAATCAAATCTTACCAAATATTCTATATTATTTACCTAAAGATCTTATTGAGCACTATAAATAAGAGAAACCCCTAACCCTAGCCATCACAATTTTCGCCCCCTCCCTCTTTTCCTTCTCTCTCAATTTTCTTCTACTTTACTCAAATAATCCTTCATCCTTTGAGAAGAATTAGAGTTTGAGCCTCACGATTTTTGAAGAACCAAGTCTTTACTTCGTTTCTACCGTTCGTTATTCTCAAAAAGGTATTCTCATATTAATCTTCTTCTTTCTACTCGATTCCTCTTCTTTCTAACCGATTAATCAGTATTCTTGAACCCTCATGCATCTTGTTGAGTGAAAGTGGGATAAAGGGGATATGGAAATATGTATACATGCGTGTGGCGTGTGTGCATGTGGGTGTGGCGAGTGTGTGTGTGTGTTGTGTGTATGTTGGCAAAATACTCTTATGTGACATATGTTGATGTTAGATCTAGAGTTGAGATGCAAATGGAACTTATGTGATGAACATGGCCTTGATTGATGACGTTAAGATAAATCGATGGGAAAAGGGAAAAGCGTTGAGACATGCATGAGTTAGGAGTTTGTGTTGAATCTGATTTGTGATATATGCCTATGTGATTAAAAGGTGAAACCTCGGTTGCGAAACAGGATAACAAAGGAAAGAACATACTTGAAATCTAAGCAGTCGAGGTGGGCTTTACTCTTAAACTCTTTTATGTGCAAATATATGAATGTGGAGAAATAAGGATGGTTTAACTGTTATGTCATGCCTATTTTTGTTTTGTGATGATATTGTGTGCCTGATGCCTAGTTTGTGAGTACGCTCCATTAGGCTACAGTGGCTATGGATATGTTTAAACGAATTCGGGTCTGAGTACGGGCCGCAAACCCTACCAGGCTGTGTACACGGTGGGATCGGGAGCCGTCCTTGCTAGTCGGCCGGTCTCGTGGGCGAAAAGTGTGGCCACACTTTCGTCGCACTATGGAAATGATGAGATTGTGGAAAGTGATGAGGAAATTGGGGAGTTGTTTGATTGGCCAATCTATGGAAATATTTTTGTGATACTCGTTGAATATTTATTTTGAAAAGTGTAAAACCTCGAGTTCACTATGGTAAGGGTGGCATAACTTATAAAATGTTTTGGCAACGAGTTCACTGAGTATTTTAAAATACTCAGCCTTGCATGTGTTTTCCTTATGTGCAGGTTGAACGACGACGAGCAGTGGCGGGTGTTGAGCATATTAACTAATTAAGATGGGTGTTTTGAACTTCAAGCGTAGTTGTGTCTCCATACATAGCTGCACTTTCTCTTGGTCGTTTCCGCTGAATTTTCTTTGAAACACTTTAGTATTATTTGGATATTTTGCACTTGTTCCTTTCGTTTTAGAATCTTGAGACATCTTGTGATATCATTGGGATTTATTGAACCCTTCAGTTTTGATCATACTTTATAGTACTTATCCTTCATTTATTTCTCTTGATTAAACCTTTGACTTGCGACTCTGATAGTCCGTTTTATACTTAGGTCAAGCCTCTTTAAATGGAACTCTAGCCTATGTTAAACTCTTTTAAGTCAGTTTTGGTAGCAGTCGCCGCATTTATTGTACCCTAGGAGGGCGGACTGTTACATTGTTGGCTACCATGTTCGCACAATATATCTGACATGTTTAAGATGGTGGAAATCCGATCCAACCGAATAACTTTTGTAGCTATAGCACCCATGTCAATCCACTTTTTACTCCTCTGAATTCAGCTTCTATATTTGAAAGTGTAACCACCTTATGTTTCTCACTATGTCATGCCCCAAGATATCCTCCAACAAAAGTGAAGTAACCTGTTGTGGAGCCATGCACTTCCAAATGCTTATGTTTTCCGAACACAATTTCATGTCCAAAGGTCCCTTTCAGGTATCTCATAATCTGAAGAGTTGCTTCTAGGTGATCAGCTTAAGGACGGTACACGAATTGATTTTACATGAGAAATGAAAAACGAGCAACAAACGTTAGTTTCCACATGATTTGCAACATTGTATCAACTATACATACCATATATAGGTTCTAACTTTCTTCAGAAGCATAAGTATTGTTGATGGTTGAGATTGAGTACAATTTAAGCGGGGAACTGCGGAAGCAGAGACAAATGGCACGCTGATCTGTAGGAGTTGGAGAGACCGGTAAAAACAGTATCACCTGTTTCAATAGGGCTGAACTTAATAAGTGCTGCAGGAAGCAAATCCTCTTCTTCAAATGTGATTCCTCTCTCTCCTTCCATTGCTCACCAACTAATACAAGAAAAGGTTCACATTGTGTTATCTTTACTCAGTCAAAATAAAATGCTATAGAAGATCACAGCTTTTGGCATATTTTGTTGAAGATAATTGGTTCAGTATATATATTCAAAGGAGAAATCGGTTGATCGAGTACATCAAACAAATCAGTAAGATGAGTAAACAGAAAAAAAAAAAAAAAAAAAAATGCAACAAAAGTTCATTCTCAAGTTACTAACAATAACATACAGTAAATCACAAGTACAGTAAATTGGTTACTAATTCAATACTCCCTCCGTCCACGAATAAGAGTCCCGTTTTCCCATTTTGGTCCGTCCACGAATAAGAGTCCCGGTTCATAATTACCATAAATGGTAAAGAGACCTCACATTCCACTAACTCATTCAACTCACATATCATTTAAAACTAATATATACAAGTGGGACCCCTATTCCACTAACTTTCTTCCATCCATTTTTCTTAACATTTCTTAAAACCCGCGCCATTTAGAAATGGGACTATTAATCGTGGACGGAGGGAGTAGTTGATAAAGCCTGTAAAAAAATATACTAGTATATGAAATGACTTGTATATTGTTCCCATGGAAATATAGCTTGAAGTACCACTCCATCAGGTAAATGTATTCTAACAACTGTTTTATTATATTGCCTTCTTGCAGCTTTGGCCTGCTTTTCTCTATATGATTTAGGAACAAGAAGCTTAGATTCCTCTAACTTTTTCCTCCTTGGCTCTGCTTCCCATATCACTTCTTCAGTGGAAAGGTTGTAGAAAGAATCGGGTAGCTCTATTCTTGCTGCTATGTTCTCAGGGACAGAAAAGAATACCCGAATCTAATTTCAAGAATGAGCAAAGTCATTATAATTCACTCTCAGATAGTCAAAGGAATATAAAGCCATGATCTGCTGTTAGGTGAACTCAACTCAAGATGTTGCAGGAGAGAACACAGGAGCAGTAATAAGCAACGTTCTCAACTTTAACTGAATTAGCAGGCATTATTTTCAAGTGCTGAAGAATGATACCTCCACCTCAAGGAGTATGAAATAGGTTAGTGTTTTTTAGGGAGCAATAGGTTACTAATTGTAGCTTAAGGTTCGTAGTTGCTACTCAAACATAACTGAGATGAAACTTAGAATAATAGATAGAAATCATAAGACAATTAATGTAACTGCCAAACTACATAAACAGAATGTGTGGCATCTCTGAATAAAGAACATTTTACAAGACACAATAGTTGAGTCCAATAGTCACCAGATTATGTGATCCCAAAAGCAGACAAAAATATTGCATAAAGCAATTGAAATCTAATTTCTATATCATGAGTAATTCTGAGCAAAAGAATTCCAGCAATTTTTGTAACAAATTCTGAATCAGAAGTTTGCGTGAGCTGCACAAGGGTAGCTATATCTTCAAATATCAAAAGTTGAAAAGATTTCATCCAACGCTGATGTACCATAAAAGACATAATCATAAGCTATTAGCTAGATTTGATAAAGATACAAACTCAGCAGAGGAATCATGGAGTATCCAAGGTAACAATCTACCAAACAAGGAGTCAACAAAGCTAGCAGGGTTATACTTATAGTACCTGTCTATCAAACTCTCAATAGGTTTCTCCAACTTAACTGGAGCAGCAGAATGCAGATGGTATATCTTCCTCTTCCCGGGAGTGACTTAGGGTCGGGCTCTCTGCTCTCCGACTTATGCTTGGAAATAGTGTTTGTCTTTGGATTGGAGGGCTTTGAATTAGACAATGCAGGTGGACACAACACTGAGTGCGACTGCGGAGGCGGCGATGACGTAGTGGAACATCCCAAATCCTTGAATGATTGTCATCTTTCACTTCATCCATTCTCCTACTTATTCAATCAACGATCACTTAAGATTGTCAAAACAGTACGATTGGTACTACGTTTCCGTGCGTATGGATGGTAGATTGGTAGTAGATTCTTGGGGATATTATGGACTCGGAAAAAATTGATTAATTAATGTGATTTTTGGTGGCAAATTTGATTGAATTCTATTGAGTTGATTTATTGAGTTACCTGGTATGTGATGAGCTGTGCGGTGGTTTAATTCGCCGTCTTTCAATGTGCATTTGATGGTAAACAAATTACATACTGTCATGTTTTGGAAGTGAGACAAACATACTTCAACGAATTAATATTGTTGAAGCATTCCTTTTATTTTTGGGAGAATCATGGATATGTCTTAGTGCAACAAATTTTTCTTCTTATAAGATTTCATAGAAACAATTTTACACAATAATTTGAAAACCGAAACTATAATGTTGTGATTCAGAATTTGTGAAATAGAGGAGATTTAACATGAGGTACACATATTTAACTATGTATCTTTACTAAAAATTTGGTGAAATTAAGTTTAAGAAATTATTAATTTATTAAAATTATTTAATACTAATATCTATCCTTTATGTTTTCTAAAATATTGGGCGTGTTTGATAAGTTAGTAATATCAAGATAAAGAATTATATATGGACATTTCTAATTGTTTGATACCATAATTAAGCTTAACTCAAAACTCAATATAAGACATGGCTCTATCCAATCTTACCAAAATTATAACTTTAACCATGTTTATGTAACCCACCAATTTGTTAAGTTAAGTATGTTATATAATATACTATACAAATTTAGATAATTTCTTTTCGATCAAAGAACAACGAAAAAAATCATATCTTTGTATATCTTGACATGAAGCTCGTATTTCTTATCGTGTTTTACATATCTTCTCATATCCTATTTTTTTTATCAAACGAGTCCTTAGTATTAGTTGGCCTTGACGATTACGTATGTTTTGTCTTCCTCTATATACATAATATGTCACTAACTTCTAAAGTGGTCTTTAATCCAATCAGTTTGAGGTACAAGATATTACGACTCATCTATACATATATAAAAGGCGAGTTTTGGCCGTAATTTGATATATTTAAAAGTTATGGGGTGAATTTGAATTATTATAAAATATGTAACTCTCATGAATATTTATTTAAATATTTTAATGCTTTGACTAATCTTTAAATAGGATAATGAGCATTTAACAAATTTTGTAACCTCTATTCTCTTAATTTTATAATTTATGATGTTTTAATTTCATGATTTCTCATATTCTAATTTTGTGCCTATAAAAAGCATAGAGTTGTAGATGAATTACACATTCACCATTCTCTCTCAAGCTCTCAACATTTTATTGTATATTTTAGAGTATTGCTCAACTTTTGGAACTCCATCAAGTTCATCGGTGCCAGCGGGTTTGAGAAGTTATACACGTTAGGAGGAAGACGTTTCATCTTTGGGGATAATACGTCAATTCGAAAGTACTAACCGTGATGTACTTTGTCGTGCGGAAAGAGGGTTTTTCTCAACTAGACTTATAGTTCGGTTTATTTTATAATTTTCGTTGTAATTTCCATTTCATTTTTTTTATTGCAATAGTTAGAGTACTGCGTGTATATGGTTCGAGAATTCTATGCTAATATTTTTTACAATTCTTAGAGATGGAAGAATTGTAACATCCTTAACTCAAACAAGCATAATGTTTATCTTCATCTTTACACAATCTATTATTTTATATATTTATATTCCAACTTGTGTTGTAATTATATTATATGGTGTCTCAAAAATAATATTTTATGACTTATGATGAATTAATAAGTGGTGCATAATATGTATATTTGCAATGAGATAATTAAACCTTTCAAAATAGAGTTGATCAAACAATTAGTTGTTCAAACAAAATAAAATAGTCTACAACCAAATTTTGGTTTACTAATAATACTATTGTTGAAATTAGGATTTGGCACTTAATTGTTCCGGGATACAACTGATTTTCTATAGAGAATCTAATTATCTTATATATAGGTGATCAACTAAGTAAAATATATACTTATTAAATATATTTTACAAAAAGAAAATTTGCAGCATTGAGAATTGTAAAGTAGCATAAAAAATAATATAGATTTTTCATATTCCAACAAGCCACGTTTAAAAGTACAATAAATAAAGGTAAACGTTCCAACATTCAAAAGGGCTATCATTATTCATTAATATAATAGTGTTAATTCAACCAATTAATGTAATATTTTTTGTATAGTTTATCATTTGAATTTTTTTATGTTCATAGTTTTGACATTTTGAATATTATGAGTTATCGATTTATTATTTTGTTAAAAGTGTGATATACATTATTTTTAGTTGAGAAATATGAAGGATTGTTTTAAACATATTTTTTAAATGTATCTAACACTTGATATAGTCTCTTCATCGTTGTCCAAATAATTGTGTCTACCTTGATTCCATTTCAAATATGTTTAATTTTATGTTTTTAAGTGTAAAATGCATCGAGGAGCATATATTTATTGAATTTTTATTATATGTATATTTTTCTATTTTTAAATTTTATATAGTTATATTTTCATATTTTAATTAATCAATTAACAATTTAAAAATATGTGATAAAAAAAATATTTTGTCGTGCATCGCACGTGGGTTAACACTAGTTCATATAAAAGAGAAAAAAAAGTAGCTATTTTATCATTAATACGGGATCATGGATATGTTTAGGAAGTAGTAGCAAATTACTCTATAAAGAAGGCAAATTCCCTAACAAGAAAATATTTTGTTGTAGAAAATTTGAGTCTTGAATCATCCTACAGTGTTTCAAGACCCAAAAAAAATTCACTGTGACAATCTTTATTCTTTATTTTTGTACTGTTTGGTCACTTCACTGAAAAAATATCTCAATTTCGGCATCGCTTTTGCTGTCTCTCAGACACACACACACACACATTCACATACATACATGAATTAATGAAGAAGTAAGCGAGAGATCATCTTCTGCACAGCTAATGAAGAAGGAAACGAGAGATCATCTTCTGCAAAGCTTCTCCAAACCAAATACCAATACACGACGTCTTCTTCAATCACAAATTTTCCGCAGCCGCCGCACAACATCCGCCGCCGATGGCCTACCACTAGGCTGCCGCGACGTGCACGAAAGCGCCACGAGCAATAGCTCAACCACCTGATCCTCCGACTCCTCGCGCCCAATCAGACTCGGATCGATCACCGCAGCCGTCCCCTTGTCCTCCACCACCGTCTGCACCCAATCAGGCAGCGCCACGCCTTCCTCCGTCAGAATCCCGTCGGGCTCCCTCCCCGTCAGCAGCTCCAGCAGCAGCACCCCCAGCCCGTACACGTCCGCCTTCTGCGAACCCACGCGCGTGTCCAGCACCTCCGGCGCCCTGTACCCGTTCAGGCTCGAGCTCGACGCAACCAGCCGCGCCAGCCCGTACTCCGACACGCGCGCCTCGTAGTCCTCCGTGATGAACACGTTCGACGACCTGATGTTGCCGTGCACGGTCCCGGACCCCACCGAGTGGAGATACTCGATCCCTGATGCCACCCCCACCGCGATCCTGCACCTCGTTTCCAGCGATAGTGACTGGTTACTCATTCCTGTCATCGATAAAGACTGCAGTGTCAGTTTTATGTTTCTAAAGAATAGTAAACTAACTTTATAGTGAAAATGTTTTTAAAAATAGAAAATGGACTAATTTTATATCTCACCATAAGAGTGGAGAGCGGCGGCGAGGCTGCCTTTGGGCATGGGGCGGTAGACAAGGAGCTTCTCCTCCGTACCGTAGAAGTAGCCACGGAGAGGCTCGAGATTCCGGTGAAGAAGCGATCCGACTTCCTCGATTTTGACTCTGAACTCGGCCTCGGGAACAGAGACATTCTTCAACCTCTTTACAACCACTTGAATTCCGCTCTCAAAATACGCCTTATACGTTGATCCGATCGTCCCTTTCCCCATCACCTCCGCGGAGGCGCTCAGCAGCTCCTGCAAACTGAAAACCGCATCCTCTTTCCCCAAAAACACCAATCCATCGCTCTCCTTCTTCGTCTCCAAATATTCATTGTTGCGCCAGTTGTATTGCTCTGTATCTGGAGTCCTAATGTCGCCGGCGGGGGAACGCGGGGCCGGAGATCTGTGCGGTAACACTTTTCTGCTTCTGTATGTTTTCCACAAAACGAAGGCAACACAGAGAATTATAAGCAATGCAGCGAATGATCCTATTGCGATTCCGGCTATTGCGCCGTCGGAAAGGTTGTTTCCACCATTACTTGAGCAAGAAGGAAGAGGTCTGCCACACAGAGAGGTTCCTAAAAAGGATTGATCGGAAAAATTGGCTAATGTGGACGGAATTGATCCGGTTACATCGATGTTGAAGGAAACGTTGAAATTTCTGAGGTTGGTTAGGTTATTCCAATCAGGAATTGGTCCGGTCAACTGGTTGCTTTCCAGATACAAAGTCCTCAAATTAATGAGGTTGTTGAAATTGGTGGATAGATTTCCGGAGAATCTGTTTCCGGCGAAATTCACACGCAGGAGATTCGTTAACGTGAAAAAGGTATCCGGGATCTCGCCGGAGAAGCTGTTCCCTGACAGGTGGATATCCTCGAGGTAAGTGCACGACGCTAAATCGGAAGGGAGTTGGCCGGAGAGGGCGTTGTTGCGGAGGCTGAGCACCCGGAGTTCGGTGAGGTTTCCGACGGAATTCGGCGGGAGGGTGCCTCTGAGGCCGCTGCCTGGGAGGCGGAGCTCGACGACGCGGTTGGTTGTGGCGTTGCATACGACGCCCCGCCACGAATTGCAAGGGGAGGAGCCGGCGGTGGTGTTCCAGCGGAGGGTTTGGCCGCCGACGGCCTCTTGTAGGCGGAGGAGGGCGGAGCGGTCTGCGGCGAGATCGGAGAATACGGGGATGAGGGAGACGAGGAGGTGGAGGAAGAGGAAGAGGTGGTGGTGGTGGTGGTGGTGGTGTGACATTTTATTATGGTGTGAAATTGAAATGTTAGGATGATTTTGTAGAAGCTGATTTATGCAAAGATTGATTGCAAATTGCTAAATTGAGTTATTTTGATGATGGTAGAGCGACAGTCAACGATCACTTGCGCGTTGAGGATTGACTTGATGTTGCAAGGAATTGACGGCTGCCGTGACTATTCCATTGTGTTCATTTTGGTTTACATGACTCATATTCAAATTAGGACAAATATAGATTTATTGCTTTAGTATTTTAATTAGAGGAATGTTCATTACGTGTGCCTAGCATTATATAATCATTGTGCACTAAAGTATAAAAATAGATGGTCTCATGAATTTTGGCAGGTTATGTATGATTGTATTCTACTTCCGATTCAGATTTCATTTGATGCACTTCTTTCTTTCTTCAATTTATCACAAAATTTAATCTCTACTTATCTTTGCAATTTGTGCAATACTTGTTTACTATTGGTGAGTTTTACGGGCGCTCGTGACGAACGGCTGCCAGATTAGGCAGGTTGAGAATTGTGGGAGCCTACTGGTAAATGGGAATTAGGTATTCAAACATTTTGCCAAATAATTGACAATTTTGTTACCTCGAGTTAACTAACTTTTTATTATAAACGTAACATGAGATTTTCAGTTAGCTAACAAGCTTCATATGCTTTTCTTTTATGAAATTGACTAAACGGACATGTTAATTGGTTTATTAAAGTTGCAATTTATCGAATGAAAAGAGTCCTTTGTTATAAAAATATGTGGACCAAATTTTGGATTCAAACATTGTTTAACACTTTTTTTTCTGATTCTATTATGGATTTGAGTCTACAACTTTAAAGTTAGACATTTTATGGAGAATAATTTCCTCTTAATGTTATAAACTTTCACAAAATCTACTATATTGTTCACACACTTTTTTTAGAGAAAGAACCAAAAGAAAAAGGAAAGCACAATATTTTACCCGCACATTTCCTCATATTCACCGTGTAATTAAAGTTAGACATGTTAATTAGAGTTGCTTCCATTTTTTCCTCCGTTTTTCCATATGATTGGTTTGGAGAATGATTATATTCCATCCGAGATCTTTTAAGGGATGTGTTTAATTTACTTATGTAGAATAAAATAATACTATTATATTTTATGCATACAAGAGTACGATTCATTAATTGTTTAATTTATTTTTTTTAAGAGTTTTTTTTTTTGGTACATGTCAATTATAATGAAAGACTACAAAATGGTATACAAATACACCACACCAATAATTCAAACTTGGGAAAAGGCAGAAAAAAGGTAGGCCATCATTTATTAATGACAAGGAGTTATAGAAAATAGCATTCGTGTATGACTTATTCAAAAAACAACTTTTTCGAGAATTACAAATAATTCTATGCCATAATATTTTCTAGACCAGTTCTCCTATATAGACACGCGTTAAATGCATCAATTATTAGAAATGAGTTATCCATCCATTAAAAATTTTTATAATAGAGAGTTTTATCCACACTTATATAGAGAAGTTAGGATCATCACCAAGTCGATATGCGACAAGATTTAAGAGTTTTAACATTAATCACAACAAATTAAAATATTAGTCCTAATAATTCTCTTAATTAAAGTATTAATTAGATTGGTTGATTAGGATGATTAACGATAAATATCCATTTTGGACTTTGACTTATTTTGATTAGTTATCATACGGAGTATAAATTAGTACTTCCATGTTTTATCTCTATTCATACCGATTTGTTTGTTGATCAATTTGTCAAGTTTTGATAGAACAATGCCATAAAAAAAAGTCAAGAATAGAAGTATAAAACTTACGGTGTACTATAGTTTACGCCTTTGGAGGAAAGAAAGTAATGTTTGGGTTGTTTTTTCTCCACTAATGACATGGTCTTATAAGCTATAAAGTTTAAACCCTACAGCCATTTCTTGGTGGACTGTGCATCATGCCTATATAGAAAAGTCTAAGCTCAATTCTCTCATTTAATCTAGTTGACCAGAGCTTAAAAATTTTTGATGCTATTAAATTGAAGAAATTAATTATTTTATCATTGCAGATGACAAGTTGAAAGCTTCGATTCGAGAGTGCTAGGCTTATATATCGTCTAGCAAAAAGAGGATTTCATCTAATCAACTATATAGTTTATTCTGGTAACTTTAATACTACAGTTTATCTCTTGTTCTTTTAATCTTATATATTCGAGTTACAATCTGGCGTGTAGCAACTAGCCATTAGTACTATAGTTTAATCTCTTGTTCTTTCTAACTTATATATTTTCACATTTTCGGTATATGGTGGGACTATTAGTCCTTGTGAATTTAATTTGGAAAAGATTGAAATAAAATCGAATAAGTATTGATATTTTTAATAATTCTTTTTTAGATTAATAAGAGGCTTGATTATGTTTTTAATTATTCTTTAAATAAGAATCTAAAAAAGAAAAGAGATGGGCCCATCGATTACATATACCCTCTATGGGCCTTTATAATTAATCCTTTTCTACCATTCCTCCTTTGGGCTTTGGTGTTCTCATAGAGCCATCATCAAAGTTGGGCCACAGTTTTCCTAAACTGGCAAACTCAAGTTTATAGAAATACGAGAAAAATTGGCTAGAATAAAATATTTACTATTACAAAATATGTGCAGAGTGATGTGAATCCAGGACTTGCCAAACCATTAGAAGGAATGAAGGTATCCAATGAACCATATCAGAGCTGGGGTCCGTTTCAAACATCAATATACCTATTAAGATGGTGTCCAAATGCTCTTCTATGACCACCATTGTCTTCATCGTCAAAAGAGTTTCGCGTGGGTACCTAACACGCCTCAATCGGAACCCGGATGAGGAAGTGATGGTCGTTTTACAAAAGTCGCACAGTTCAACAAGCAAAACGCCAGACCACAGAGAGTTTGCCCGGCCTGGAGAGGAAAAACGCCCGACCCGGGCGTTTTTGTGAGACTTGCGATTTTTTCTCCTTTTTCCTCTTTTGTTTTGCACTTTAACCTGTAGTATAAATACCAATGTCTAGGTTTTTTGTCATTAGCTTTTGAATATTTGTAAGATACAACTTCTCCATATTTGAGAGTTCACCTTCTTCATCTTTTGAAGACTTATCAAATTCCTTCGGGTTGCATTCAATCTTTTGTCGGGCTAAGGTTGATTGTAAAGGTATGCTTGCTAGTTGTTGTGTTGCTAGTTTTCGGAGCTATTAGATGTTTGTATGTGAAAGTGCCTTTGGGATTTCTTTCTTGTTCTTCACCTAAATCATAACACTAATTCATTCTCTATTCTTTTATCCATTTTTCTTGTTCCATTTCTTGGTTTATCTTGTTTATTTGTTAGGTTTATTTACAAGAAGAAGTTCGGGGCAAGTTCATGAGTCTTCAATATATAAAATTCCCGTTACGGAGGAATTTCACTTATTAGGAATACTAATCACTCGAATAATTATATATATGGGGCATAAGAGAAAACATTATAATAAAAAATATTTTCCGCCTAAACACCGTGTTTAGACGTTGCAAATATAGCAGTAATATATATGCATCTTAAGGCGAAGGTTGTAATGAGTCGTGAATTTGATTTAAAAATTATAAAAAGTAGTTTTGAAAGAAATCAAGTATGATTATTTGAACATTCACAACTATATTTTTCTCCTATATTGGTTTTCAATATTTTGTTTGTGTTTATTTATTTGTAGTTTTATTTTTGTGACTTCTTAAATAATTAGCTGTTAGTATGATTAAGTGCTCATTGTCAATGCTCGTAGATCAGTACTCGTTGAGTGCAAATAAGGCTAAAGGATTTAAATAGGTGAAGGTTCCTCATCGAAATTATTGGAACACAATTAGAAATGAAATGGAAGAACTGAAGGTGCACCACGACAAAAAATACATTATATTCGGTAACAATTTAATCAATTGGCTAGCCTAAGGTTTTAAAATGATCTTGATCGTCGTTGCAGAATCAACCCTTTTTTACAAAAGTGTAACGAATATTATTCATGAAAACTACGACAAGATAAAGGCATGGACCAAATGGAAATTTGAATTTTCCTTCACTTTTTTCGTTGTTCACTTAAGCCAAAGAAAAGAGATAAACCACAAAAAAAAAAAAGAATTTCACCACACGATTGCTACGTGATTTGCTTATTTACCGCCACCTGCAATTATATTGAAGAAATGTTAATTACTATAGATTTTTTAATTCATCATTCACAAATGCAACTATTAACTCGTAATTAATTTAAGGGGGAGATTTAGGATGAGTTACCTTTGTGATCCAAAGCTTTACTCAAGAAAGAGAGAAAGACCACGAGTATTGCTACACCAGCTACAAGTCCAATGAAAATGGCTAGTGTTTTATTCAGCTCATCATCATCATCATCATCATTTTCTGTACAATAATATATAATAAATTGTTGCTCTCCCATGAAAAAATAATTAATCAAAACTAAACTAGAATGTGGCAATGGAACCTTGTAGCTCGTGAGGTAGTAATCTCATAATTAATAAATCATGATTTTTAGTTTTAGCAATGCTTCATATCAACACAATGCTAACTACCTGTATAAAGACAGTACGTACACAAAACATAAAAAATGGAAATATAAAACCACCGGTTCGGAATTATTTTCAAATATTTGTATTTTCGGAATATTTATTAAAATAAAATAAAGCATAAATTGTTTTTTATATGGCGGTTTAAACGCATATGAAATTGCCTAGGAATTAAGTTAGTAATATTCACTAGCAAAAAAAGTTATACTCCTAACCTACAAAAAATTGGACTAGCAATTAGTGCACTTCCCCGTTCCTTTGTATTTATGTATGCACACCGTGGATTCTATACAACTAAATTTTAAGATAATACAGTATTGTATATATTCCTCATTAAAAGGTTTAAAGTTAAACCTTTTTTGGGTGGTTTGGATTATGCATTGTGTGGGTTAGATTCTTGAAGTAAAAGGAATTGCCGGCCTCATTGAAAATAATTCCCCACCCTAAAACAGAAAAAGGAAGAAACTGAACCTTTGCTTCAACTTTTTCCTTTTCCTAGTTATTCAATTATGTGAAGCTCACGGCATGATCATATATCAGAGTGTATATTTCAGCTTTTTCAGCAAAATATATTGGCCTAGTATATATAAGGGAAAAAAAGCCAAAGACTGCTATCTTTCTTCTAAGACACACGATTTCATTTCGATCCACAAAAACTCATCATTTCCATTATTTTCCGCTCTAGGGGTAATCCCACTTGCACCAAAAAATTAATTTACCCTTTCACTATGATTTAGACACATCATATTGTCATTTTTATGACTGTTAGCGTTAATAATAATTAAGAAGCGGCCCACTCTCTAAAATCACACCGCACCCACTATTTCATAACGTATTTATAATTCAATCTTATGTACTTGAAATTTGAAAATATATTAAATATCGATATTTATTTTCACATCGCAATTTTTTCTCCGTCGCCTGAATAATTTAACGGCGGAGTTAACCAAATAAAGTGATATAGGTAAAAAAAAGGCGGGTGAAGTTAGTTACCGGGTTTGGAGGTGTAACCACGCTCCGAGTAGCGCGCGTAGCACTTGGCGAAGAACATATCTCCCC
This sequence comes from Salvia hispanica, assembly GCF_029641045.1. Taxonomy (NCBI): domain Eukaryota; kingdom Viridiplantae; phylum Streptophyta; class Magnoliopsida; order Lamiales; family Lamiaceae; genus Salvia; species Salvia hispanica. Next base: position 52,012,563 of record NC_142694.1, read on the forward strand.
ACGCAGCCGAGCCGCACTGCGTCCTGAGTCGCTCGACCGCATCCGACAAGCAATCCTGGCACTCCCCCACGCTCAGATCCTGCACGCACTGCGCCACGCCCTGCACCCTCCCGGCCTCACTCACCCTAAAAAACTGCCCCCCGGCGCCCAGATACGACAAAACCGAGTCGCGCCGCGCCAGCTCGCCCGAGTCGAGCGGGCCGCACCTGTCCGCCGCCACCGTCTTGTCCTCCGCCCCGACGAACGAGTCGTTGTCGAAGCGGACGAAGCAGCCCTCGAGCTGCAGCGCCCCTCCCGTGGCGCCCGCGCACGTGGCCCCCAGGCGGGCCACCGCCCCCGAGACGCACTGGCGGCAGTCGCCCGAGGCGAGGTCGCCGCGGCACTGGTAGAGGCCGTAGGCGACGTCGCCCTGGGCCGAGCCCGGGAGGGCGATTTTGAAGTTGTTGTAATTAGCAGAGGCGGCGGCGCTGACGATGGAGGTCAGGATTGCGTTGAGGTTGGACTGGTAGGGGCTGCCCGGGGTGTATTTGAGCTGGGAGCAGCCTACGTATATGAATGAATCCAGTGATGCGCTATAACAGGTTTTTGATAATTGGGTGAGGATTATGGTAACCAATATGAAGAGAGGGGGAGAGGGAGACTGCATGTTCATGTGTTGATTGTGATGTGTGAATTCTGATCAATTGCAATATATATTGAATTTTGAGTGTGTGTAGTGTGATGAATATAAATAGGTATAGCGGAAGTTTCTCCCTCAATTTTATCTTTTTGCTATTGTTTGATTAATTGCTAATATTTTTTTGGTTGTATGTAAATTAACATCTTATAATGGTGGAATAATCTGAATTTGTAGAAAAGGCATAATGGTATATGTGAGTTGCAAAAAAGGTGATTCCAATGGGGACAATTTTAGACCACGATATATGTAAAAATGTACTCCATGTAACATATTGTGGTTGATAATCTGTGTATGGTCTACAGCTATATCAGAAGCTAGATCAGTCACATACTTTTTTAAGAATAATTAGTGCTTTATCTTATGACATGAATGTGAAAGTTTTAGAAATGTAGAAAATCGTAGAAAAGGGACAAATTGCAATATAGGGAGAGGCTGAATATTTATGAGTAAGCACAGCATTTTCAACTAAGTAATAATTATATAATTATGGCTACATATAGCAGAAAATGACATGTAATGAAATATGGATAATAATTAGGATTAGGTGATCCGTCCCATGACTGTATAAAGTATAAACACTAGGGATAAGGAGGAACATATAACTCAAGAGTAAATTGCAGTCAAACTCTACTTAGTATATAGTTCGATCGCCATTAATGATTTAATCGTGCAATTAAATTAATCCAGATTTGAAGTCACCAGCACAAAAGAAAACTTGAAATTGAAAGAGACAATGCGATCGATTTTGCAATTGATCACGAACTTGCTATGATAGGTTTCATATATACTTGCACAACCTTTTCACTAACTTTTTCAGACCATTGATTCATCAAATTAAAAGAATTTGCAGTAGATCCCAGCCATTGTGATTAACATATGCAGTAATGGATACGCATATAGCTTCTATCCCAGATTAATGTTGTCAGTTGAATCGTTGACAATGATTGATGTGGAAAATGTTAAATAGAGTGTCATGTCACTTTTACGACTTTGTAATCATCACGTGTAATAAAATTATTAAGAAAATTGAATTAATATTGTATGAAATGATACTCTATACGTATAAATATAATTTTTTTAAAAAGTTCAAGTTAGTTTTAATGTCACATAAATTATACTTCTATAATCTAGTATAATAATTTATGATTATAAACTGATTATGTAATACTAATAATTTATGAAATTAAACTGATTATGTAAAATGATGAAAGGCCAGTTCCAATTGAATGAATTACGAAAGACTACTCCAGCAATCTTATTTATGACATTTGATTTTATGCGATGTTGTTTAATTAGCTATATATATATATGTTAATGTTGAGAGAAAATAAAATAGAGATAAATATTTCATTTTTAGAAATGCATAGTTTTAAGTGAGATATAAAAAAAACAAAAATGTGTCAAGTGGGAGGGAAAGAATGGTAGTAAAATATATTGCAGAAAAGTATAAAATAAGACAAAAAAGGAAGAAAAATTAGGGATTAATTTGAGGAGCAGCTGTCTTTGGGCCAAGTTTGTATTCTATATAGTGGGTCAAGATTTTGGAAAATGCCTAATTTCTTATAGTCTTATCAATATCTCAATAAATTCAAATGTCGAGACGTGATTTCTTTATTCTTACACGACAAACGCATACAATTTTTGCAGCTCAAAGACACAAATTTATTATCTACATAGGTGCTAAAATATTCTATTAAAATGGTTTGTTAAAAAATACTAACACACACTCATACATTCACTGCACAATTATAATGGAGAAAGGGAAAATAAGCTACTGGGCCGCAACCTCATCCTCACCCTTTCGAAAGTAGAAAGGAGAGTTGATGCTGCTAAATATATATTCCTTTCAACTTTGCATATTTAAAAGTTCAAGAAAAATAAAAGTAGGGATAAAAAGATCGCAATCTTAATTACTTTATTGTTTGGCAGTATTTGGCTAGAATTATTCCTATTGAAATAAATTCACCTATCAAAAAAAGAACAATAATCAAAAGAAACTAGTTTTGATTTTTGAGTTGAACTTCAGATAGCTAGGAAATTATTAGCAATACTATAAACTATATTCATCTTAAGAAATCAATTTCCATGCATCATATTACTAATTATTAAAGAAATTCATCCCTGCAAAAATTTGTTATGAAATCACGAAAAACAACATTCTGTTGGAGAAAACACAAGGAAGCGAGAGTATTTTTATTTTAATATGTAACCAAATATGTGTACGAAAGAATATACTCTGTCTGTCCCAATTATATAGGTTTGCTTCTATTTTTAAAGTCTCAAATGTATAGATTTATTTCCATATCATACCACTATTTAATTCTTTTATTAATTCTTTAGCATTGATAGATAATCAACCCAAAAGATAAGTAATTTTATAGAAAAAGGTCCAGTGATGGGATATCTATAGTTGGGTCCAACCCAGTCTCCCCTATCTCTATGTATTCCTTTTTTAATCTTTATTGAAAGTACATATATATTGCAGGGTGGTGAAATTTCAGTTTCTATATGATCTAACTAAGGATTTTCCAAAGCATGCAATTTGGCCGAAGCACAATCAGATGCAGACTATTATATTATATTCTATTTATCGTACTCCCTCATTTCCCACTGTAGTTGAGTGTTTCGTTCGAATTCATACACAAACACAATATAACAAATTTTACATTCTTCACAAAATACAACTTACAAACACAAAGTATACCTTTTCAAAACAACACAAAAAAAACAAATAACAGATGCATCAGTTGGTGTTATATCAACATGGTGAAGAAGACATCAATGTTGAAACCCGAGGGTGAGATGAGATGAGAGGGGTGGCGGCGTAAGTTATCAACGCTGATGGTCTTATAAATCTTTTGTTCATCAAACATGGATTGTGCTGCTGAAAAAGAAAAAAATGTACTTGTATAACTAAAACACCTGTTGATTTACTGAATGAAATACCAAATAAAGAGAAGATTACAGTTTTAAGCTACTCATCCATGGAAATGAATATTTACTTTTTCTTCTTAGATGCTTTCTCATCAGCCATTTTCTGGAAGAGGGATCCATCATAAGCAGCTCTTATTGTGTCTTTGTGCAGCATCCCGTGTTCGTCCTTGCAAAGGTAATGCAGTATCTTCCACTCTGTGTAACCAGCCAACCTGTACACACAAACCCATTGTTATATTGCACATTACTCCATTGCTTGAAAAATGAGAAAAGATTTGAAAAAATGTACCATCCACCATAGTCCTTTGGCTCCCTATTGGATTTCATGAACTTTTGCAACTCGTCTGCAGTCAAGGCTTGTTGTTGTGTAAGGGCATGCTTTGCAAATATCTCCTCAAACTTTTCAGAAACAAACCTTCCAAGTGAAATCAAGAATAGAAGCATAAGACACCCATATTTTTCTGTTTTCCATACAGATACATGTTTGATTGCTATAGTGCAACACATGAAAAAGTTGAGGGTTTGAATACTTTATTGAGTACTAAAAAATTACTACTAAATTATCATTGGAGATCAAAATACATAAAGATATGGAGTATAAAAAATGAGATTTCTCACTTTATAGTAGTAATGATAAGGAAATCATATCCCAAGTGAAACTCAATATATACTAAGATCAAGAAAGTATTGCATGTGACTAGTCATTGCATGCAAAGGAATCATGGTCATCAAGCACTATAAATTTCTTTTGTTGGTCTCCTCAATTAGTCATAAGCTTATAATAAAATATATTCCACTTGCATTATCAAACAATCATTTGATCTTTACAAAATTATACTACTACTTCTTTGCTAAAGGCAGTAAATCTTGATTAGAAAAAAAAAATTCCTGTAATGATTGTTAAAACATCCAAGCTAGAATTTAGAATAATATCCCATGTGAAGACTTGTGAAATCATTAAAGTGTCTTGACATATAGTATTCATGTAAAGAATAAGCAAGAGAAGTGTACCTTCCTTCTTTGTCATAGACACCAGAATCACTAGTATGCTTTGCCAGTTTGATGTTTTTCACCTCAATTGGAAAATGAAAAGAGAAGGGTTGCCCCTGCATCCAATAAACCAACACAAAACCATAATTTCATTTTCCATTCGTGGCTTCTAGATTATTCACTACGGAAAGAAAGTGACTAGTAAAACCCTCACAATATATCTATCCTTGCACCTTGAAGATCACAAATAGTAATACTAAAAGGTCCATTCATGACAAAGTTGAGATGACAGTTTTTTTAGCAACGTATGATAAAATCGAACCTGTGAACAAACTGGATTTTATCTTTCGCAATCACATGCAGTTTAAATCGTCACAAAAGTGACAATTCAAGTAACTCTCGTATAATGAATATAACAAGTCATGATAAATGGAAGTTATGGTTATCAACTTATCATTGCTACAAATAAGTAGAGATGACTAATGCAATCACACATGTCTTAAATTTAAACTATTTAAAAAATGGTTCTACACCTAAACTGTGTTAAAAAAATGTTCTTCCTAACTTCTTTAATAGCTTCAAGTAATACATTTTTTGTTATGGACATACGCACCCACGCTATATCTTGTTGTTTTCTGTGATATTCTGATACAGATATTTTATAGTATATACTATATACTATTATATTTATTAGTATTCTATGATATTCTGATACAGATATTTTATACTTAAAAGTATTATATTTGCAATTTTATGCATGAAATGGGCTGACAATCAGAATCATGGAGTATGATTTATTTCACTGTTTTGTTAGGATTTGATTTGATTTTGAGTGGATGGGGATATTTTCCCAGATTTTTATAGTGCATAAATATTTGTCTGGTGTTCGATAATAAATTTAGCAAGAAGAACAAAATCATTTTTCTAATTGTCGCTATCTCTCAAACTATGGGTCCCTTCTCAGTATCTCTCTCATTTTTCTCTACAATTATGTCTCATTTCTTCTCTACAATTCTTGAATATCTCCTAGCCAACTACAAACGCATGCCTAAGATATAAATTACTACTTACTAGGAGTACTTAATAGATTTAGGAAAATGTATTATTCATAATTGATATAATTTACAACGCCTCAAAAAAATTACTACTATCATTTACTATGATGGATAAGAAAATAATTTGATTCGACAAACTTAATTGATATTGGTTGAAAAGGCTAGGATTGAAGAAATCCTTAAAATGATAATAAAAATACTCAATCGTATGTATTGTCAATCATAAGAGTATACATCTCCATATAGCATAACTAAAAACATATTCAGATCAAAAATAAAAGGATGAGAGAGGGGCCAAGAAATATCAGCCTCGTATCATTACTAATTGGCATGCGATTCTACTTTTGGCCTTCGCTTTAAACTTGAAGGTGGTGTGTCGTTTCTATTTGTGTTGGAAGGTAAAAGTGGAATTTACTATGATTACTATATTTAATGATGGGTGTAATGTACCAGACTATTAGTTCTAACTTCTACCAAAAAAAACTAATTTTATGTTCTCCTTTCACTTACGTATTTGCAAATTGGGGAAGTCTTTTAAGTGATTCATACTACTGTATTGTTTAAATATTTATGACAAATGGTAGGAAAGATCACATATTTGGTTGAGTTCTTATTAACACCACGTCTTTTAAAAATGACCGATCATATAATAATGTTAACATTCTTATTAATTCTCATAATCACAAATTTAGGAAAAATTATATATGATGTAACAGTCAGAAAATACTATATGAACACAATAACATTTAAATGTAGCATTCGTGTGATGGAGCCCTACAAATCACTATGTAATTCTTTCGAGCAAATGTTTAGAAAATTAACTAAATTTAGTTAATTTCTAGTCAATTCCGACGATAATCGATTATATAATAATGCTGACATTATTTTTAAATGTCACATAATCTCAAAGCTGAGGGAAATTATATATGACACGACAGTCAGAAAAATACTATACAGACAAAATGTCCAACTATTTAAACGATGCCACATCTTTAACACATGCCATGGGACAACATTTAAAGTAATTATATACTGTAATTGATTATTCCCTCCGTCCTGATTAAGAGTCACACTTTTCCATTTTGGTTTATTCCCAATTAAGAGTCACACTACATTTTTACCATAAATGATAAGTAGGTCTCACATTCCACCAACTCACTTCACTTACATTTTATTATAAAACCAATATAAAAAAGTGGGTCTCACATTCCACTAACTTTTTCAACATCTTTTCTTTATATTTCTTAAAACCCGTGTCCGGTCAGAGTGTGACTCTTAATCAGGGACGGAGGGAGTATTTTATAAAGTCTCAATATTAACAAAATTTCCAATTCATTCCATTATTGAAATGATTACTCCTCGCCCGTCACATGCTAAAAATGGAAGTTAATACTATCAATTTATTACTCACATTTAATTCAATATTTTATCTTTATCTCTTCTATTATTCTTATTTTCTTTTTCTCTTTTTACTTGACTTATTTTATTTTTTATCTTTTATATTTTATTAATTTCGTACTCTTCTGTGTATAAAAAATTAAGTACGAGAAAGGGGAGAACAAGTAAAAGAGTTGATGAAAAAGTGGTAAAGTACGTAAGGAAATTTCTACGTATATTTGACTATTTTTCGTGGTTGAAAAGAGTATTAAAATTCGTTCAATGAGATTTTTATGGTGGACGAGTATTAAATAAGATTATTTCACCAAACCATGTGTATCACACATGTTAGATAGGTGTGGTTTCAAAACTAGACCGGGTAGACAGTGTACTCGGAATAAAACCAAATTTTTTCTGACAAATATTGACCCCAAACATCTATGAAATTGAAAAAATTGAGTGTGTGTTAGGCATTTAGGGTCCTGCATTTTAGGAAGAATGAAAATCCCAATTTGAAAATCGGTAAAAAAATCTTGGTAGAAAGTAGAAACGGTCCAATCGGCAACAAATCTACCGTCGATTTAATATTAAAGCCTCTACAAAAACACCGAAATATCAGTAAGAGATTTTACCGGTCTCGTTTTCCGGCTGAGGCCGACGTTTATGAAGAAGGCGGCGACGGAGGACAACGCTATCCCCGCTCCAATTGCTCGAAATCCTGAACAAATCAACAACTCATCCCCATCAACACACCACTAATTTCACCGTAAAACTCACAGATAGAGAGAATTAAGAGAGAGAGAGAGAGAGAAACCTTCAAAAGTTTCGGAGGGGTAAATAACGCCGTCGTTATTTCGATCGAAGAACATTACATGTTTCTGTAGAGCGCTAATCTGATTGTGATCTTCCATTCCTGTATAGCATGCAGATGCCGTCTCCAATTAGTGAATTTATGGAAAAAAAATAAAATGGGATTGGGAAAGGAGAAGGAATAACTTGTTGCCTTTTGTTACTTGTTGAAACAGAGTTAGAATCAAAAAAATGTTGCTTTTACAACGGAGATATACAAATTAAAGGAGAAGGAATCACTGCGGTTGGTTCATACACAAATGGGGGTTGCTTTGCGGTATTTATAGAAACGGAATGATAGAGAGAGGGATTTCTGGAGATAGGGCGCTGGCTGAGTATGTGAAAATCTTTAGTCGTTTTTGGCAAAGACAAATAAATCAAAATGCCTATTCATTCCAAATTCATTTATTCTACATTTGTATAATATTTTTTGTGAAAAAACATTCATTTATACATTAAAAGAAAATACTCGATTTCTAAGAGGACTTTTTTTAATTTAATCACATCTCTCAATATACACCAAATCTTTAAAATTTCAAATATTATGGGAATATTACAAGCTTTTATTTGCCTTAATTATTTATTAATTTTGATTTGGCACGTTTACTGAAATTTGCTATACTTTTTTCTGAAAAAAAATATTATTAGAGATAAAGTACAACAACGATTAAAAGTTAAAACAATGGGTGGTTACATCATCTCGTTGGTCACGCAAATCGTGTTCTTTTTCTTTATCCCTACGTTATACGTAATAAAATTGTTTTTGTTATGAATTAATGTACAATTATCTTTATTCTTAGCATATAAATGAACAAATATAGGCCAACTTCGACCAGCAAATGCAGTTTATTCCGTTAATATATAGCTGAAATAAGTACAAATTTATTTGGTAAAATAATCAGACGCAATATCCAAATTGAAGCCAACCAAATTTCATAATTAAAACGATTTATTTTAATAAATAAATAGTAAGATCCGTACGGTTGGGCGAATTAATTTTGGTAGACAAATATTCTTTTATTCATAGTTTGACCAACATCTTGGTAGAGTGGTACCAAGTTGCAAATCTTAACGATGCCATGGGAAGAATAATGTTTGCGACTCGGAGACTAATGAATCCACATAAATAAATACTATATAATATTTCGAATGTAGCCAGAGAAATAGATTAATAGTCAAATTAAACGTGGGCCCTTACATTAAAATTAATTAATTGCTTGCCTAATAATTGTGGCATGATAAAAATGATATTGTTGCGGGGAAGGAATCACGCACAAACAAGCTACGCTTTGTCAGAATTATTTTACTGCTTTGGTTTTCTAGTAGTATTACCTTTAAAAGTGAAAAAAATACTAGTATTTTAGTAGCAATATTATTTTAAAATATCAATAGAGTAATTCTAAATATAAATGTAAATTTGCTTACTGTGGAAACATGAGAAATTATATTATTCCTTCGGTCTGTTATTTATTTTTGGATGTATAGCTTTGGTTTTTATATGATTCCATTTTAGTTTTAGGTAAAAATGAAGAAGAGAGATGTATTGCATCACAGTTTGATGCTCTGTTGCGTCAAGTCACCATTTACCACTCTTTAATCCCTTCCCCTATTTCTTTTTTGGAAAATAATCACAACCCTCTAATCTCTGAATTACATGGCAGGAGATTTCATGTGTTTTCCACAATCGTCGAGTCGAATTCACTCAATGTTACTTGGCTATTAATTAACCGTTTGAATTATATTTCAAGCACCATATGGAAAAGTTGGTATTGTAATACTGTATTGTATTGTCTCCTAATATATGTATCCATTTTGGAGAGAAAAAAATCTTGAATAATTTTTAGCTACAATGAAATGTGCCATGTGATCTTCTTCCCAAAAGCTCAGCCCCCATCTCCCAACCACTCAGGGTACATATTACTCCTTCAGTCCCTCTGTTCCATAAAAATATAGATAATTGGGATGACACGAAAATTAAGGCTCAATTAATAAAGTAAGATAGAGATAGAAAAATAGGTAATTATAGCAGTATTAATGGAAAATGAGACTCACTGTATTAGAGGAAGAACGTTACCAAAAATAAAAGGGGATATTTTTATGGGACATCCTTCAATAGAAAATGTTATTATTTTTATGGTACGGGAGGAGTAATAAAATATTGATTTAATCACATAGATGGTTTCTAGTTTATGAACTTTCAATTTTAAACTTTACACATTTTAGCTATGGAATTTTTGTGTTCAATATTTTTTAATAAACTTTAGTTCCGAAAACACTAAAACAATAAAAAAAGTGATTACACGTCCATAAACTAGAATAATTATTTTATACAGATGCCAAAAAGTAAAAAGGATAGCATCGTGGACAACAGCGCATAGATAAACTCGGCCAATCAAAGCATCAGTTGTCCGAATAAATTGGATATCCACTCAGACTTTGGCTTTAGCATCACCTAATATATTATACTACTAACGACTCCATATACGTACTACTACGTTCCTCTCATATTTAATTCACCTCTTTCTTTAGCGGCAAATTAAAAGTTATTACCAGCTTTAGACATGATAAATATTTATATTTGTTAGTAGGGTATATAAAAAAGGAACTATTATTCCCTACGTCTTTCACGGATTAATACTAATGTTCACTTAACTTGAGTCATTTCCTTTTTTTAGCTTGCATAGAAAGAAAAAAAATATATACTCTAATACGAGTCTACCGATCGAGTTAATTATCTCCGCAATGAAAATCTTATTTCGTGACTACAAAAGTTGTCCCTCGAATAAATCTAATACATTATCAAACATTTTCAACATATGGAGTATATTACTACAAGTCTTATAGATTTTAGTACTATGTTATCATTGTATGGGCAATCAATTTCGATTCCAGTTAAGTGTCTCGTTAACTAAATATTAAATGAAATCCATTCTTAACTTAAGACTTAAGAAATAACCATTTGTATTTGAGTATTCTTTTCTTAAGGTCGTGATTATCTGTAAAGCCATGACCTACTTGTATAAGCATAATTTCGGAATATTGCACATTATTAATTTTTGTCTTTTATCTTTTTCGGTTGTTACTATTTGATAATCAATAGATAATTGCTTAACGAATTGGTGTTGGTGTGTGCTGCAATCTGCATTACTTTTCCACGTAAAGCATGCCTAGGGGTTCCTAGAATGAGTTCACATTAAGGGCCACACGCGGGTCAGACTCGGGTCAGGCCGGGCCGGTTCAAGTTCTTTTTCTTAATGAATGTAAAAATTAATCATTTTTTATCACAGAGTTGTCAATCCATACCTTGGTATTTTGAACTAATATATAGTTATAGCTTGTTTTAAACTTTAAGTGTTAGGAATTGATACATATACACGCATCAAAGATGTAAATTCTCTTGTGCATATTTTTCTTGTATTCGGATATAGTTTATTATATAAGTATAATATTTGTAATTATTTTTGTTTGGTGTTATCCACTTTATTACCTAATACAGTAATATACAACACTTAGATGGTGTTCGGTTTTCAAGATAAAATAATACCAAGATATAATCTAGGATTGAGTTATGGGATTATTTTAGTCATAGGGTTTAGTTATGACTAATTATCTCATGATTATCTATCTAGAATTGAGTTATGGGGTTGATTCTCATGAACCAAACACACTAAAAATTTAATCCCGGATCAATCTTGCAAACTGAACACCCCTAGTATAATTTATAGGACTTTAAAGTTAATCAAAGTATTTCATGTCGGTTCAAAATAAAATAACTAATTAATTTAATTAATTCAGAATCGGACAGTTACGAAAAATTAATTAAACTCTTAATCTCATTAAAATTATTAAAGCCTGAATTGATGTTTTAGCTAATTAGTTTCAACTATTTCCATCAATTCCCTGAAGATCAACTCTTTAATTTTAAGATCCCAAAAAAACATGAGTGTGTTCAGAAAATAGCATTCCAGTTCAAATAGCAATTGAACTTATTGTGGACACGACAGATTGGATTTTGAGTATGAAATTAAACCCAAAAATCAAATGATAGTAAGACTACAATTCAACTTTAATCATTCATCATGGACTTGTTGGTCTCGACAACATTTAATTCATATAAACCCAATTCGTAACGAAACTATGCGTTACACATATAGGCCCACGAAACGTCATTAATCATTTTTTCTTCAACCAGCAAAAGTTTTCATTGAAATGGAATAACAGCCAAATATTACAGCAAAAACGAATTTTACCCTATTTGTCCACGTGTAAAAGCTAAAATGTGCACAATGTATACAATAACACAAATTATTGGATGGATAATGGAAGTGAGTATGTTATACATATTCCACAAACTACATGACATTTTACAGTTTTTTATGTATAATAATGATAATAATTGGTTAAATTAGAGAATGCAGCATCTGATGACTATCCCTTTTTCCAACCTAGCATCCTCGTTCCCTGTTAACAAGAAATCTATGAATTTTACATAGAACACGAGAAAGTAAAAGGTAATAGAAAACCAAACATGAATTAGAGGTTCTTGTTTCATATCAATAACAAAATTCAAATAAAATTAACAGCCAGTTCCATAACATTTCTATGCTAAAGGCATCTCGTAATCCGCAGTTCAGAGCAATGAAGGAAAACAAGCAATACGCTAGACGGCTAGAGTGATGAAATGTGATTCATAAATTTCTAGTTCATCTGCAAAGAAGCAAATTAGAAGAGACTAACCATCAGGAGGCTGAGACAGTTTACGATTTTGGGGAGACATCATTTCTTTTTTGAGCTGTATCAAGATATCCTCCATTGTGCACTCTCTTTTCCAGTTAGAAAGCATAGGGAAGCGATTGGGTTCGACCTGGAAATTGTTCATTAAAGCACATCTGGTATAGCGCATAACAAGCCTCTTTAAGATGAGTACTTACCACACCAGTTTCTAGGTTTACACAGCTCATATTTATCCGTGTCTGGAACCTCACATTTGGCGGATTATCTGGATAGTCTTTCCCACAGAACAGTTTTAACTGGTATATGCGGCCTTCGTGTACAGTCTGTTCATACAGTTACAGAGGTAACAAGCAAATTTTACCAATAATTTTTTTCAAGCTTTCGAGTCAATGAATAGCTGGGTAAGTGCATGATCAAGGAAAATGGAATTTATAGTACACAACTTTCGTGAGAGTTAAATGAGAAAAATAAAAATGTAAAGGGGAACTAACATTAGGAGGACCGATGATGGTTCCTGTCCATGACTGCATGTATACATCATCGGCATCATCCATCCCATAACTTACAGTTCCATCTCCTATTCCTTTCTCTCCTCTCTCGAGCTCTTCCAATAACCTGAAGCTCCTTGGTACTGAAAAGGGAGCATTATTGTCATGATGTCATCATAGATCAATATGGTTACAACATACAAAGATGAAGCATGGAAACTGCGGATGCATGAGTATTGAGTAACATGAGTTACATCACTGAAATGATCTAAGAAATTGATATATGAAACACAAAATTCATAACAACATCCAGGCCAAAGCTTAAGTTACAACTAAATAATTTAGGGTGGAAGCCCCAGTCTACGATTATCACGTAGATAGATATATCATCTTTTGGGATGATCATTAATAGGAGTTTTAAAAAATTAAATTGACTACCATTAGATTAGAGCTGGGTGGAGCACCAGTAGTTAGTTAGGTGTGGAGTCAAAGTCTTATCTCGTAAATAGAAGAGGATGGTCCAGTAAGATATGTGCAAGAAGATATTTAAGAAGGATGACAATTGTTTGGGGCACACTCAAAAAATTAGTTGAGCAGCTATTAGTAATTTTATCATTATTGTTTATTAGTAGAACAGCATAACATCCAGAGTTACAATTGTGCGTCTGACAACAAAGTGAAATATCAACATGGCACTATGCCAGTATATGACATTCTCAAAACTCTTAGAGAAAGATTAATCACTAAAGTGATAATATTGTATGAACTATGACAAAAACAGACAGCATACTACAGGAGCAGAAACAAAGATGGAACCTTTAGCATGACAGTAAAATCCAGTTTTATACACACCTGAGACCTGACAGACAAATAAACCTAATCTCTTGTATGTAGCCAAGTAAGAAGTATTAATGTTAGCTTCAAATATCACTACTCGTGAGCTATTAATTGAAATGCCCTTCGTTAACAATGTTTGAAACCTGATGCTACATAGTATCAATATTTGAATAACCTTTTAGATGAATTTCTTTCACATGTCATTTCAAATTTTCACTAAAAATGTATTCTCAACCGTTCCAGATTTCTTACCAGTACAAAGTATTAATGTTTGTACAAAGGAGGTTGGAGAAACAAAGGACTAAATCGATTTAGGTGAATGGATGTCTGTAGAAGCCAGGTTTATGGTAGGTCAAGTGTCAACATAAGATGTCTCACACTGAAGATGAAGGAAAAGACAGATCAAAAGAAGCTGGCTGACCACAACCATAAATTTCCACCTAATTCATTCTTAATCTCTCACTTCAAAATATTCTTGGGCATGATTCTGACAGTTTGTATATCAAATTAAGGTCTGAACTAAGCAGTTGAATTACAGCCAAGGAAACAGCTGATCACAAGAAGTGATCTATCTCAAAAGATGATGAATAACAGCTAAACTACTAGTTCCATATAAATCACAAAAACCTAATAGTTCATTATTCACCAGCAGCAGCCACTAAATACAGACCCAACTTACTCATGCTAGCTAACATTTTCATGAAAAAGTTCATGGGTATTCAGCTACAGTAAGCCGTGCAGCATATAAACCTCTTAACTAGTCAGACTGAGACATGCACACGAACTAACGCCAACGTGCTGAATCAAGATACTGCATTTCACCCATTACAACCTAGGTTGGGTTCTGCATTATTAACTGGAGTATAGATAGGCTGCTTCAAGCCATAGCAGCAGCCATGCTCCAGTGACCTCATCGAGGAAAAGAAGCCATTCCCCTGCATCATACTTTCAATAAAATCTTAATAACCTTATTCTCAATCTACTTTCTCCAAAGAATTTTCTCCTTAGGTATCCAGTGCAACATTTATCCGCTTCCTTAAATTTCAATTGCCGCAAGCCAACCGAAGAAATTACTAAGCTTAGGTTCAAATTTTGCATAAAATATCAATATGTAACATACAGTAAACAGAACTTTGATAGCCGAAGATATTAAAGTAGAGTTCAGTTTGTAAGCAAATTCTACAGCAATTCACGTCAAAACAAACCAAAGAAGCTTAATCAATGGCCCTAGCTCCCCAAATTCGAAGTATGTAAGCATCTAGGAGACCCCAACAAAGAGGGATAAACACAAAATAAAAGAAATGAAAATCAGACTGATCTGAATGCGAAACTAATTAGGGTTTGGAAGCTCACCAACAACCTGCGAAGATCCTTCAGAACCCATATTTCAGTGCACTTGAGAATATGGGGCGAGAGAGGGAGAGGGAGAGAGATCAAAGAAGTGAAAAAGTCAGAGTTGATATGTTATGACATTTGAGGACAGGATGGCTTTTGCAATCTTTGAGGATAAATAGCAATAAAAGAATAAAAGCATCACCCAAAAGCAGAGGGCAAAATTGTATTTCTCCACCCTACTACCAAAAGGTGCTCAATTTTCTATAGCACTACTAATCTATATACACTACAACTATACAAATATACGTATCATGTCTATATGAATAGTTTTCATTATTCTTTCTCACCAGTATCATTATTTTGTTGTGGTTAAATGTGGATATTTTAGAATACAATTGGCATTATACTGATGCTCTTTAGCAAAAGAAAGCCTGGTAGTATTGTATTAATATCATAGAATAGAAGTGAAAGTTAGAAATGACTTTGTTAAAGTAACACAGAATTTTCCCATGTTGAGATGCTTTGAGGAAAACACTGATAAAACTTTTATTACTCATTTAACTTCCCACAAAAGATTATGTTGGGGCATATTATAAGATGATTATTGAATGTAAAACTTGGAAAAATATTGAATTTAGGTACGAGAGGTATAGTAGTAGAATTCTACAAAAATACTATCATTTTCGTAGAATCTATTGTAAAATACTAAAATCGCATCATTTATATACTTTGTTAACAATATTTAATAGTGTTACGCAACCATGCAGATTTTCAAATCGGCAAGGATATCGCTCGATATTAAATTGATCAAATGGAATAAGCAAGCTTTAACAAGTACTAGTGTCATTATAATGTGGAAATACCAATGTTTTAATAATTGGATAAACCGATGAAGCCGTCTGTGTCTGTTCATACTTAAACTGGTCAGACCGGTTTGACCACTGGTCAAGCCAGAAACAAAACATTTTGCAATATGAATATTGCACTTGATCATTTTAAAGTAAATGCAAAGTGGCGAACATAAACAAAATTTAAAACATTTCATTATCCGGAATGAACAGATTTTCTCCATTTGGAAACATAGTCACCAAGCTTGGATAAATTATCTGCAAATGTATCATGGAATTCACTTTCTAAGACCAAACAAAATCACAGACAATCTTACTTTGTGGTGATTTGATGTTCATGATCATGAGCCCAGACCCTTACCAAACCATTCAGCCATGTCGTCATCAACGCCTGATGCAGGATCTTCCCTTCTTCCTTGAAATACGTATGCTTTGTGTCTGCCCAAATCTTCCGTTTCACGAATCACAGCTCTGCTCTTAACTGCCATTTCCCTTTTCCATGTGTCATGCTTTTGCACGTCGCAGGACAAGTCGCTCTTACCTCCAGCAACTGGAAAGTCCTTGAAGCCAGGTGATTGATTTGAGCTTGACCCAATTTGATCTTCATTTTCACTCTCAACGAATTTGAAGGAATCGTCGCCCTTATACCTACTCGACCTCTCTTGCTCATGCCAAACCTGTGTCTGATTATTCTTGTTCACGGTTTGAGATGCAATCGGTCTCCTGTGGTCACATTTCAGACATACCATATTTCTTTTGAAGTTTATATAATTGCACCTACAAATATAGATCAATGTGAATCTCCAAAATTCGACAGAGCATGTCCTCAAAATTGAGTCACATATATAAGGCCTTACGAGTCACACTCCCACTCGCCAGGATTCAACTGCCGCTTTGGAGGATTCTCCTTGCACTGCAAACACCTCGTATTTCTAGCAAAGTTGAGAAAGTAGCACCTGCAGGAAAAAATAACCACTTAAAAAACAAAGAATAACAAGGAACACTAACAATTTGATCAAATCAGTAAAATAGAAGTAAACTAGTTTCAACTTATTATACTTGTCACATTTCCAGTCGCCTTTCTTCAAAGGAAGATCCCCCTGTTCTTCTGATAACTTTTTTAACCTTTCCTGGAATAGGCCATTACACCTCAAGCACTTGACATTTCGAGCAAAATTAACGAAATTGCATCTAGACAAAATATAAGAAAATTATCATCAATATTATAGAACTGTGAATGACTAACAGGGTATGCATATATGTTATAAGCTGGATATGCATCTTACTTGGGACAAATCCAATCACCTTGCTTTAGTGGAATATGAGTGTGACTCTGGTCTTGGTTGCCACCACTTTCTTGAGTAGATGGAGTCCGATTTTGAGTAGTTTCGTTTGGTGTTTCGCGGTCATGCTCATCAACCTTGACGTCTACCATTTCTTTTAACAATGTTCTGACAGATTCTTTAACATTTTTGTTTAACGATGGCTTATTTTCCACGGAACCAATCAGGGGATGAAGACCGTATGTCAACAAAAAGCGCATAACATCCACGGTTCTACCCCCTTCATCCTCACGTGCTGTCACATACGCTCTGTCACAATCACCTCTTAGAATACAAGAGCTGCAAACCTACTAAAACGGATCACATTATCTTAAAATATAGTAGTAGTACAACAAACACAACATGGTTTTCTTAATTAAAAGGCATACTCAATACACATACATTTCCTTCATTTATCCCTACATGTGCCCTTAGACGCTTTCCCGAGTTTGCAACTTTCCTATCCATGCTCGGACATCCAGACCCAGCAATTACCATAATGTCTTTTCGTGACAAGTATCTGCATATCAGAGTATAGATTCATATAAAACGGGAACTGCTGCAAGTATTTAGCAACAAGCAAATTGTTGCAACATTTTGAGCACTCGATACACACATAAGACAAGTACTGTATCTGATTTTACTCATTCCACAGCAACACAATCAATTCAACATTAACAAACATTGCTTATTTAAAACCTCAGTCCAAAACGAGAAACATTGACTATGCAAATGAAACCATTCAAACAGAAAATTAACAAATCATTTCTCAGTAAAGCATATAAGTTGGTTTAGAGAGAGAGAGAGCAATAGATATAGCACCGTATAAGTTGGTACTGATCGCGAGCAAAATTCAAGCAAGCAGTTCGTATCAAATTCGCCTCTTTACTGCCCAATTGTCCATTATTGGCGAAAGGGTTTCCAATTTCGTCAAAATACCCATTTTTCAACAGTTTCTCCATTAAGTCCATCCACTCGGGCCATGGATGTGAAATCTGGCTGCTTGGAAGAGCTGGTTGATGCGAAGACTCTTCTTCCACTTCCTCGGGAACAGGATAATTGCGCTGGATTTTCGAGGATTGACATTCCTGAGCTTCATTCAGGACAAATTGAACTGCAGGATTATAAGCTGACCGGTTTGGGGAAGAAGAGTAGCGACTCACAATTCTAGGGTTTAAGAATTGGGTCTTTACGGTTTTAATGCAGCTCTTTAGCATTGCATCAAATAGTATTCGCAATTCGCAATGTTTTGACTGTGAAATCACTGAAATGAGAAATTGAGTCTAGTTCCAAATAAAATTATGTAGTCTACTAGTTTGATTAATAAATTCCACTTTGCGTTTCCAGAATAAAACTAATACACGAATTCCAGTTGCCTCAAATCTGGCTATTTGTCTAGATGGGGTGATAAAATACAAACTCATGTATTGTATCAACGCAATAATGCTGTGCAAAATTTCAAGATTTTTATGTCAATATAATATCAACAGTTAACTTTGTGTTGACATTTTTTATTGCTATTATTTTATAATCTGATGATATATTCTAGCGATCCAAGTCATAATTTGGAGTTTGTACAATACTTAGAGTTTGTATTTGATTGCATTCCTCGTGTGGAGTATATCAAATAGACATTTTTCACTAAAAAAACATACTACTACAAAAATGCATTAAATTTCTAACATAATCCAGCCGATTATGAATCCTATTAGCTGCTATGTTCGGCACCTCGAGAGATTTTGATTCAATCAATTTAAATTATGCTCCCTACATCCCAAATAGTTAAATCATAGGAGTAATATATTTCGAATTGTCTCAAATTAGTTAAACCATTTTCACAAAAGAAATACTTATTTAATCATTCTTATTTTGCAATAGAAATGTATGAATTGTCAATTTTCTTAAAGCTAGAAAAAAGTGAAAGAAGAAAAGGAAAACTGGTATATCTGTTTAAAATGGATGGGAGTACAGAAACAAATATACTATCTCCGTCCCCAAATATTGTCACACTTTGACCCGATATGGATTTTAAGAAATATAATGGAAAATGAGTTAAAAAAGTTGATGGGATGTGAGTCCTACTTTTAAAGTATTAGTTTTATAATAAAATGTGAGTATGAATGAGTGAGTGAAATATGAGGTCCACTGCCAGAATGGTAAAAAGTGAAGTGTGACAAATTTTCAGGGACGGACCGAAATGGTAAACTGTGACAAACTTTTAGGGACGGAGGTAGTTGTTTCGATGTTAAAAAAGTACTCCCTTCAGTAATCAGCCACTTGATTAAATTAATCTGGTCCCTCGACCCCAGTGTGAGATTGTTTGAAGAATGTGAAATAAATGCATTTGATTTTCTAGATTTGGGCAAAAACTATATCATCATTCAACATTCGACACCCAGCTTGCCTATTTGGTTCCTGATATATTATGGGCTTTAGGCAAATTGGGGTTTAATTAGAATAAACTCAGTCTGTCATTATGTATCTCTAGTTCTCTATTCTCTTTGTTTCACCACTGTTAAATTTACTAAATTTAATAGGTTTGCTGATTTTCAATTGAACGACAATATCAGAATCCATTTATATTGCAAGTCCTTTCATCCAAAATATCTTTAGATTTCTTATCAAGATTTTTTAAAATTTTAGGATAATATCAACACAAATACTTTACTAACCAAATAGTATATGGCGCATATGCGTAAACTAATAATGAAACTATAAACTTTTATGAACAAGAAATGAGACCATTTGTGCATCTATAAAAAGAACATGATAAGCAACATATCGACCATCACATGTTAATTATCGACCTGAAAAAAGAATCAATTACAATAATTTTAAAAACAAATTTAGCTTTTATACATAGAAATTGACTAGAACAGAATCAATAAGCTAGGAACCCGTTTGCACAGAAATTGTCAGAAACAATGTAAATAATGTAGGAAGTTCAGATAGTCTAAAAAGGTAGTAATATATATCAAAACGAAGTTAATAAATAAAAATATTTAAAATTGAGTGCTCAGCATTCATAATTACTCCATGACCACGACATCAAAAAGATTTTCCAATTAAATTTCCCTACTCTTGGAGAAACAAAATCTCATACCAAAACTCCAACAAATATTTGTATCAAAATTAAAGGTGAAACTAGACTTGTAAGTTCAATTATAAAAAAACAATGGCATTTAGGCACCCAACAAGTTCAGTTGGCTCAGCAACTGGCTCCTCAGCTTGCCTGTCCAACTTTGCACCAATATCTTCAGTGTAATCTCCGTGAACCTACACAACATAAGATTCATGAATTATTCAGGTTGGAACATCTTATTGAGCCTAAAAAAGACATTTTAAGATAATATTACAATTAAGAAAACTCATGAAAGAATAAACCAGAACTTACCTCCATCAACTTTCCAAGGTCAAATTTGGGGGCTTTCAAGATCTTAACCTTTCTTATATACACATTTTGCAATGGGTATATGCTTGAAGTAGCCTTCTCAATCTCTTTCCCAATTGACTCTGGAATGAACTTCTGAACCAATTCCTTCAGGCTGCAGGACTGTGCCTGGTTAACCATGATCTCCCGCATTTTCCTACGAATCTAGAAAATTACAAATAAAACATGTAAGCATATTTTTTTGATAACAAATTGATGATTCATATAAAATTGTGAAGGTATTTTACCTGGCGGACTTGGCTGGCCTTTGCATAGCATGTAACTTTCTGTTGGTTCACACGTTTCTTAGTGAAGCCAATGCAAAATAGCCTCAAAGTGTAGGCATCAGTTGTCTTGACATCAATATGTGCCTCAATAAGCGATTGTCTTTTCCTAACAAGTGATCTCAACTTGTCTGTGGTGAAATCCATACCCTACGGATAACAAGTGAATAGCAGACTTTTAAGAAAAATGTAGTCAGAGAAAAATCCAAAGATGAATCATGTTATGCATACCCAGAAGTTAGTGAGAACATTCTTTCCCTGAACATCCTCTATTCTAAGGCGGATCTTTCTGTAGGCGTGATCCTCGTCGCCTTGAAGATCAGCCAAAGATGTCTCAACAACACGGTGCTTAAGACCTTCTGAGGCAATCTGATGAGAAGCAACAACACCATTAACAAACAAACAACAACCAAGGTTCAGAAACTGATCACTGCGATTATGCTACCATTACTGGTAACAAACAAATCATACAACAACTGCACAGAGTTCTTTTTTACTAAAACATCACACACCATAGCTATTTGTTTTGGAATATTCCTTTTAGAGTTGTTCGGGATAAACATTTCCAAAAAAAAATACTTCCCTTTACAGCACAGTTATAAACATTTAACAATGTTTCATCATTAATAATGATCAGTTTATGTTAACAATGTCAAAATTAAAATTTTGTGGTTCTTGAGATCCATTGGTTTCTAAAAGTGTGCCAACGAATAGAATATATTTGTTTCCTTTTGATGTTTCCAATGTCAAAATAACTGAGGTCCATTGATTTCTAAAAGTGTACTTCCAAAACTGAATCATCCAAACGAGTAGAAAACTTTCTATTGGTAGCAAGCAAGACTACCATAGCAAATAAAAGGCAAATATGGTAGGAGTGTCCGATTAGTGATTACTAGTGCTAATGAAACATGCATTGTCAAGTCTAGAAGGATAAGCATTCAAATCAAAAGAATAGGGTAACAATGGTAATCATCGTGGTAAAAATGCAAAATTAAAAGGACCAAAAACTGTACCTTTGTACCCTGAGTGCGGGTAATTAGGGTTTTACCAACGTTCTTGTTGCTGAAAACTGAAGGGGCTTTGATATCATACCACTCCTTCTTTGCAAACGGATCGACACTACAAGAGCAACAAATAATTTTCAGCACAAGCGCCTTCAGTTTGAGAACTTCAAAACGAAATAAATATTCTACACAAACGAAATTGAAAGAGAGAAAAAAAAAAAAAAAAAGTTGTGACTCACGCTTTCTTCTTGCCTCCCTTCTTCGCTTTTGAAAGCCTCTTGTTCTTTCTGCATCAGATCAAACAAAAAATTAAAATTCGTGGATATGAGTGTGAGATAAAAGGTAGTTAGGTGAAAGAGAAATACCCGACGGCCATGGTAGAATCGCGACTTAGCTTGCAGCGAGCTCGGGAGGTAGAAGATCTGCGATCAGCAAAGAACCCTAGCTGCCGGCTACTTTGAAGAGGTTTTGTGTTTTTTTGTAATGGGCTTGTAGTTTCGCTCCCAAATATATCACGGGTTGTTGGGCATTG
Organism: Salvia hispanica; assembly: GCF_029641045.1. NCBI lineage: Eukaryota > Viridiplantae > Streptophyta > Magnoliopsida > Lamiales > Lamiaceae > Salvia > Salvia hispanica. The sequence continues at coordinate 52,035,261 of NC_142694.1, forward strand.
GGTAATGCTAATGGTTCACTTATACTAGTAACCTAATTACGGACAAATAAATGTTGAATTATATTATAAATTAATTCATGTTAAATTTTTATATATGATTTTGAACTTGATTCCGAATAATTATACAATAGGAGTAATATTTAAAGGCAGGTGTTTGAAATCCATTTTACTAAATGTAAATCGCGTTGTTTAATTTAGAATGTCAAGATACTATGGAAATACTGAAAATTTGTGTATTTTAATTACCAACTTATAATCCATATATAATAAAAAAATATAGAATTGATTAATATTTTAAAATACACAGACTTTAATTTTATTTCGCTGGAAGAGTAAATCTGCCATGTTAGTTATAAATTGTCATGTGCACCAAATGACTTTTTGGGTTAGAGATTACACTATGTTTGGAGATTACACTATGTTGTTTGGGTGGGAAGATTATTCTCATGATTAAATATATATATATATATATATATATAGAGTAGTGATATGGGGAAAATGCCCCTTAAGTATATAACTAGAGAATAAATCATAGCCACAAGATCAAGAAAATCAAGGGCTAGTTTTAACACATGAGATTTTCGAATTTGAAGGAGAAATCAGTTCACTCTATCACAAATTTACTTCACTATACAAGGCGGGGGTATAATGGACATTTCACTAATAAAATTAGGGTTAACAATTGAATTAATTTCTCATTTGCAGAATTCATCTCCCGCCATCACTGCTCTTCCCATCGCCTCCATCCATAGTCGTCGTCGCTTCCATCCACCGTCGTCGTCGCTTCCATCCATCGTCGCCATCGCTTCCATCCATCATCGCTGCAATCGTCGTCGCCTCCATCCATAGTCAAACAATGAATCCAAATAGAAAGATTTTTCAAAATGTAAGTTGTTCTGCTAGTTTCTGATTTAGATTTCTCATTCTTATCTAGATTTAGTTTTGAGAATTCTGCAAATCCAAACGCCGAGAATTTTTAATAAGTGAGATATGTAGTAGTTTATTATGGAATCCAAATTGAACAGAACAAATGTTAGCTTACAGTTAATTAACTACAGTTAACTACTTCTATGTTTTGTGTAGGTTTTGATCGACAGAAAAAAAGAAAAACAACAACCGTAGACTCCGATCGTGAGTAACAACTACCTGCTCTGTTTTTCATTTAGTGAAGTATTACATTATTGGAGTGAAGTGTTTGTGATCTATGCTTATTGTGCTCTGTTTTTTCCATTTCAGTGAACTAAAACATGCTTACAGTGAAGTATTCCAGTGTTAGAGTGAAGTGTCTATCATCTATGCTTGTGGTGCTTTGTTTTTCCATTTCAGTGAAGTAAAACATGGTTAGAGTGAAGTATTCCAGGGTTAGAGTGAAATGTCTGTGATCTATGCTTGTAGTGCTTTGTTTTTCCATTTCAGTGAAGTAAAACAGTGTTAGAGTGAAGTATTCCAGTGTTAGAGTGAAGTGTCCGTGATCTATGCTTGTAGTGCTTTGTTTTTCCATTTCAGTGAAGTAAAACATGGTCAGAGTGAAGTATTTCAGTATTAGAGTGAAGTGTTTGTGATCTATGCTTGTAGTGCTTTGTTTTTCCAATTCAGTGAAGTAAAACATGGTTAGAGTGAAGTATTCTAGTGTTAGAGTGAAGTGTCTGTGATCTATGCTTGTAGTGCTTTGTTTTTCCATTTCAGTGAAGTAAAACATGGTTAGAGTGAAGTATTCCAGTGTTAGAGTGAAGTGTCTGTGAACTATGCTTGTAGTGCTTTGTTTTTCCATTTCAGTGAAGTAAAACATGGTTAGAGTGAAGTATTCCAGTGTTAGAGTGAAGTGTCTGTCATCTATACATGTAGTGCTTTGTTTTTCCATTTCAGTGAAGTAAAAACAGTGTTAGAGTGAAGTATTCTAGTGTTAGAGTGAAGTGTCTGTGATCTATGCTTGTAGTGCTTTGTTTTTCCAATTCAATGAAGTAAAACATGGTTAGAGTGAAGTATTCCAGTGTTAGAGTGAAGTGTCTGTCATCTATGCTTGTAGTGCTTTGTTTTTCCATTTTAGTGAAGTAAAACAGTGTTAGAGTGAAGTATCTGTAATCTATGCTTGTAGTGCTTTGTTTTTCCAATTCAGTGAAGTAAAACATGGTTAGAGTGAAGCATTCCAGTGTTAGAGTGAAGTGTCTGTCATCTATGCTTGTAGTGCTTTGTTTTTCCATTTCAGTGAAGTAAAACATGGTCAGAGTGAAGTATTCCAGTGCTAGAGTGAAGTGTCTGTCATCTATGCTTGTAGTGCTTTGTTTTTCCAAAAGTAAAACATGGTCAGAGTGAAGTATTCCAGGATTTTTTATATTGGCACAAGTGTTGCTATTGATTTAGAGTGACACTTAATTAACCTTTCATTTTAGTGAAGTGAAATGTGCTTAGAGTGAAGTATTTCATGGTTAAAGTGAAGTGTTTGTTATCCATGCTTATAGTTTCTATAAATGGCAGGACAACTATTAATCTTTTGAAAGTTGTTGATATACTTAAAGAAAGACGAAGAGAAAGATCTAGAGCAACGAAAGTAGAGGCCAAGATGATGATTGGAAGCTTGGCGTCTATGAAGGCGAAGATGTACCAATTTGATATATTCATAACATGTTTCATTTAGTTCATTGTAAACCGTATTCAGTTCATTTAAATTCAATATTATGTTTAGAGTGAACAGATTATGCTTAGAGTGAAGTAACAACTTGGAGATAGATGTGGAAAAATTATTGTAAACTTCAAGCGTTCATGCCCATTTGTATGAAAATGATATAGTTCATAATATTTGTCATTATATTCAATATAAAGCTCATCCATTTTAATTAAATTAAATATTATGTTGACTATTTACTTCACTGTAGAGCATATTTGTTTCACTATAGAGCATATTTGCTTCACTATAATTCACTGTAAAGTTATTATACTTCACTATAAACATATAATAGTTCACTATATACACAATATACTTCATTGTAGTGAAAAAATAGTAAACTATAAGGCATGTTCAATTTACATCACTATAAGCACAATATATTCCACTGAAAATGAAAAAAATAGTAGACTATAAGACATGCACAATATATTTCACTTTATGCTCAATATACTTCACTTTATGCCCAATATACTTCACTATATGAAAAAAACAGTACATCATTAGAACATTACACTTTATGCATACTATACTTCACTTTATGCTCAATATACTTCACTTTATGAAATATTAAAAATCATATTTATTTTACCGGAATGAAAAGACAGTACACCATAAGGTATGCTCAATACTTCACTATAAGCATTTAATAGTTCACTATATGCTCAATATACTTCACTTTATGGGCAATATACTTCACTCTATGAAAAAGCAGTACACTATAACCAATATTCTTCACTCAGATATTAAAAATCATTCAAAAGTGAACTAAACATTCTACAAAGTGAACTATTTCTGCCAGATTCTCACTGCCTCTGTTTTGTTTTGTCTTTCATCTTTTTGCAGTACCTTGAAGGATTCACGATGAAGGACGATCGATCAGGAACCGAATCTGGAAATCATGGTTGACGATCGATTAGAAATCGGAAAATCGCGAATAGGATGAACAAATCTGGAATTGTGATGAATCTGAAATCTGGAATTGAATCATGTGAATTCACGACGAAGGACGATCGATCAGGAATCGAATCTGGAAATCATGATTGACGAACGATTAGAAATCTGGAAATCACGAACGAGATGAACAAATATGGAATCGTGGTGAATCTGAAATATGGAATCGAATCATGTGAATTGACGAAGGACGATCGATCAGGAATCGAATATGGAAATCATGCTTGACGAACGATTAGAAATCTGGAAATCACGAACGAGATGAACAAATCTGGAATCGTGATGAATCTGAAATCTGGAATCGAATCATGATGAACAAATCCAGAGGATTAACGATCAGGAATCGTGAATTTTGGAAGAAATCGTGAATTGCGAAGAGCTAAGAAAATCATGAAAATATGGTGATGGTGAAGAAATCATAAGTTTGATTTAGTAATATTGAATTACAAAAATGCCCTTGGGCTATATTTAAGCAATAGGATAACTTAAGCCATATGATTAATTTGATGTATTAAAATGTGTGGCTGGGATTTATTCTCTAGTTATGGACTTAAAATTAGTTAAACATTGATCACTTCTCTCTATATATATATATACTCTATGTTTAGTTCATGAGATTAAATCATGCACATTCTCTCCCAATTAAAATGATTTATAATTTAATCATAGATGGATAATTAATCATATTGAGTCATGACAATTGAACGATACCTATGTATATTACGCATAGAACACTAGAGGATTCAATTAAGAACAAGGGGAACCACTATAACCCCAAAATATGGAAGTAGTCTAGTGGTAAAAGCATTATACCAATAATTGTTTTCTCATTTAGGGCATCCGCATCGCTGACTCGATGCTGGCTCGGTCTCGTCTCGACGAGACGAGACAGCGTTGCGACGCTCGTCTCGTCTCGACGAGACGCGACATCTCGTCACTCGACGCGTGCCGGCGAGGCCGGCCTCGAGCTGGCGAGACGACGCGCGCGCTGACGCCCACTCGCCGGCCCGCGAGTGGGCTTCGGAATTATGACGCAATAAATTTTTTTTTTTATAAATTCGAAAAATTCGAATTTAATAAAAAAAATTTAAAACGGTCAAATGACCGTTGGCCTCAAACGATCGTTTTTTTTTTAAATAATTCTTTTCTTTTATTATTTTATAAATATACTCCATACTCCATTCACCATTTTACATACAAAAACTACTCTCATTTCTCTTCCATTCACTACACTCATCTATTCCTTTCTCTCAAATTGTTGAAAAAATATCCGGCGATGGAAACTCCAGCGGCGGCGGCTCCGGCAGGCGGCGCTCCGGCGGGTTTGACTTGAACTCGTTCGACGATTAGGCGAGCATGTAAAACTTTTTGGGTACTCTCGGTTCGTCGTCGGGCACCCAAGCCTCGACCACTCCGCCGGCGTACCAAACACCACATTTTGATGTGGATGCATACTTCGTCCCTCCCCCCAGAGGTACGGGCAATCGCCAGGATTATCCCAAATTCCGGAGAATTTTTTGGCGCCTGAACGCAATTTGCCCGACTGGCCAATAGGTGGAGGCTCCGGCTCCGGCAGGATCGGCCTCAGGCTCGGCGTCAATGCCGAGGAGGAAGAGGTTGTGGGAGACGACACCCGTCATCCATACAGCCAAGACGAGATGTTGGCTCTGTACGACGCTTGGATTAGCGTCTCGTACGATCCTGTCGTCGGGAATCAACAAATCAACAAGTGTTTTTGGAAAAAAAGTCACCGAAGTTTACAACGCACGAAGGCCGAAGAACACCTTTGCCCGCAACGTGAAGATGCTCCGCAGTCATTGGGATGCGACAAAGATGTCAAAATTTTTTGCGCGATATACAGGGCGGAAGAGGCGAATTATCAGAGCGGAGCCAGTGGAGCCGACATTCTGAGAGCGGCGTTGCACATCTTCAAAGACGACGTCGGTAAAGATTTCAAGTTTGTCGATGTTTGGTCGCAAGTCCACCACCTTGAAAGGTGGCTTGGCGGTGTCGAGTCGGGCTCGAAACGCACAAAGCACACGGCGCGTGGCCACTACTCGTCTAGTGATGGCGGGGAAGACAACACCTCACGTGAGGGCACGCCAACCGATGATGCAGGAGGGTCTTCTTCCGGTTCACGGCGTCGACCGCAAGGGACCAAGGCGGCGAAGGCGGCGAGAGCGAGGGGGAGAGGGAGAGGGAGGGGCCGCGGCGAATCAAGCCAGGCGGGCGAGGGCTCGGGCTCCGGCACGGGCACGGGCTCGAACACCCTAATGTCCATGTACCTGGTTGCCACGATGGCTGACCTTTCAAAAATGACTCCTGCCCAAGTTTCAACCCATATGGACGGAATTGAGTTTATGAAAGCTCAACTTGGTATAGGGAATCAATCTAACTTGGGTGCACCGCCGACTTCGGGTGATGATGATTCGTCGGCGGAGTAGTTTTTATAGTTTAATTTAGAGTATTTTAATTATGTATTTTTTTATTTATTTTTTTAGGTTTTAAAATTGTAATTTTTATTTTATTTAATGAAGTGTGTTTTTATTAAATGAATTTGTTGGAATTAAAAATAAAAATGAAATTGAATGAATAGTTAAGAGATGGTTAAGAGATGGAAGGATGCAGGTGTTGTCTCTTGATTAAGAGATGAGCTGAAAAGTACAGTGGGGCCCATGAATAGTTAAGAGATGAGACGGTTAAGAGACGGATAAGAGACATGGATGCGGATGGCCTTACTTCCTGTAGTTTCTAATAATTTTTTTATTTAATGAAATGACTTAATAGAAAAAAATTAAGATAATAGAAGAAAAAAGATTGTTATAATTATTTATCGCTCCTCCAATATGAAAGTAAAGATCGTTACGGCCATATTTGGTTGGTGGAAAAGTAAAGTTGACAAAGAAAATGATTCCTGGAAAAATGAATCTCGGGAATATGATTCCTAGTAACTTTACTTTCCTGTGTTTGGAAAATATCAAGATTTTAAGTTTATATTTAATTTAAACACTAAACTAAAAATATACTTATTATTTTTTTTTAAAAAAAGAATAATATTGTAAATTTTTTATTAAATTATTAATTATAAATAATATTAATTATATTATTATATTTATTATTATGATGGATAGTTTAAATATGGATTATCCATCATAATATATAGTAATATAACTATAGGGGCATGTTAGGGTGCCACCACCCATTAAAATAACACCATACCACCATTCCTAGCCAATCATTTGTACACGTGGACTAATAATAAGCTGCCACGTAAAAGTTGAAAAACCTCGGCCAGCAATTTGTTGCTCTTTATACAACAATTTTCTTGTCCAGCAATATCCAACACGCTATACAACAATCTATAGATTGCTGTGTAGTGTTTGTAATATTGTTGTATATACAGTGTCATGGTGTCTCTTTAAGAAGTGTTGTCATTTTAACACAAACCTATAATTATATTTATAGTTACGTGAAGTATTATACTCATTTATTATAATAATAAATATAATAATTATTATATTATATTATTATATTCAAGGGCGGAGCTAGGGTGGGGCCAGGGGGGCCCTTGGGCCCCTCACCCTTTCGAACTTTGCTATATCATATATGTACGAAACAATGACCTAAGTTCGTAGTGGTACAATTGGTTACGATGGTACACTTTTAACTAATTGATCTCAGGTTCGATTCTTTATCCTGCAGTGTGTATATTTTTTTTATCATTATCTCCTTAGATTTCTATTGAATATTGTGTTAATATTTTTCTATATATCTTTAGATTTTCTCTTGAATATGTTTATGTTCTATTAGATTTTCTAATGTTAATAATTTTGTTTATTTTCTCTAGTAACTATAATCTTAGCTAGTAATCTTGTATAAATATGCCAGCCATAGTATAATATTATTTAAAATCAATTTTAATGTTATGGTAATTATGAATAGAAAATAACTCTTTCATTACATAAATAAGTATATAATATTAGCAAAATTAATGTTAATACTATGCTCTATATTATAAAATAAATACTATATTCTTTAATTATATCGATGTTGACGTCGTTACTGTATCTCTATTTTTATTACCATCCTCTAATTATGTCATTATCCATCTCTTGTGTATATCTCTCTATTACTTATATTCGAGTTAATTTCATATTGTAGATACTGAAACAACTTGACACCGAGACAAATTAACAAAATTTAAGTAGTAATTTAGGCCCCCCATGATTAAAATCCTGGCTCCGCCACTGATTATATTATATTTATAATATTTATGGATATTATATTATAATTATAATATTTATGGATATTATAATTGAATAGATTTTATAAATTAAAATTTCACTATGACTTTATTGATTAATTATTAATTTATAAAATATAATTATTATTATTTATTATAAAATTTATATTATATAATTATATTTTAATTATTAATTATTAATAAATTATTAATTACTATTATGAATTATTATAAAATATAGTTTTAGATATGATAATTTTATAATCGTTATTTATTATAGTGAAATTAAGTACTCTTGATTTATAATTTTAAATTATTTTTAAAACATTATAATTAATTAATAATTATAATAATAATAATAATAATAATAATAATAATAATAATTAAACATTGTAATTATTATACTGTATTGCTTAAATATGTAAGAATTCTAAAACTGGAAAAAAGAATACCTAAGAAATAGGATTCAGAATCCTGGAAAGTTGTACTAACTTTCCTTGTTCTCAGATTCTGCTTACTTTCCCAATTTGATTGAAAACCGAAACAAATACATGAATTTGAAATTTAAGAAATCAGATTACTTTCTCAAACAGAATCCTGACAACCAAACATAGCCTACTTTTAACACAATCATTCTCTTGTAAAATATATTCATTCTCTTCAAATAAATTTTAAAGTTATATTTTTTCTATTTTAAATTTGAAAAGAATAACCAAATGATCTAAAAAAGTTCGTCAATTTTTTAAGCCAGAAGTGGCTATAATTATTTGATTCGAAGTCACCCAGGGACGAATCCAATGCATTGGCAGATGAGGCATATACCCCTCCTCAAATTTTCCTACACATATACATATATATTTTTTTTGCTAATTTACACTATTTATTTACTAAATGTCCTTTCTTAATTCTTCTAAACTTTCTTTATACATATTTTTGCCCATCTTGAGATTATTTCCTGGCTCCGTCCTTCAAGTCACCTCACATATTGTATTCACTTGATTTATAATTAACGTCACACAAATATGAGGACACGAATGTAAATCATAGTTCACACGTGGTAGAGTTTTAATGAAGCATGCTCAAAATCTTAATAAGATGACAAAAATGAGAAGCGAATGGAAATACATGTGGAAGCGAATATGCTATGCCGAGTTGGATTACAAAGATACGACGCCACGTGTGCACTTCAGATATGCATCGCGTGTCTCCTTGCCGCTAACCAACACAACCGCCTTTACATTCGGCGCATTATTTCTGATTTATTACGTCATAATCAATATCAATCATTTGATCATTTATTTTTGCGGCGCCTTTGTCCACGTCTTCAATGCCCTTAAGATTTGATTCAATTTATAATGTTTATTAATTTGAAATCGTTTATCCATCGAGTGATCAAATTAATTGAAAAGGCACGTCGACTCATAACCAGATTCTTTTATGGATTGTTTAGGATGACTTAAGTTTTGTATCATGCTAATTTTTAATTTCATTGGTCATCTACCCTTCAATTATTTGGAAAGGATATACCTTCATGATAATTTTTAATTTATCATTTCACTGATCAGCTACCGTCATTTTCTGAAAAGGAATTACCTTCACATCTTCGATCAATTGAATTCAATAATAGTCATAAAATTATAGCACAACAAAAATAAATAACATCCTCGTACGATTATTATTCCATATCTCTTTTATATATTGCATTATTATTCTTTCATATCTTGCATTATTATTAGTTGCATTATTTAGTTAGATATTTAGGGAGTGCATATTTTCTCCGTATCTTTTGTCTTGCTCACTAAGTTAGTATCCCTATCATAAATAGGTCTATTGTTATTCTCTTTAATCTTTATTCAATCAATGAAAGAACTAAGCTTTATCTTTTAGTTTACCGTCTTTATTTTTCTGCATTAGATTGATCGACGAGGCTTGGTTTCCTCGCGACTTTCTCCTATCTTTCTACTCGATAAGGGGTTAAACCCTTATCAATTGGTGTTTTCATCCGATCGGGTCTCGAGTCGGGCGAACCTAGCGAGTATGCTCCAACGTTGCTGCTATTGAATTCAGTTGAAGTCTCCGGATGCTTGCGATATCTCCGGCCATGAACGAAGATTGACTTCGGCCATGAGTTCGAGAAACTCATGAATGAAAGCATCAATTTGATAAGGGTATTTCCCTTATCACGATGTCCCGGCAGGCGGAATCCCATGGACAACTCAAGGTTAAACAAAATGCGTAAAATAAAACAGAAAGAAATGTAAATTCAAATATTCATTCCATGATTGAAAACAATAATAATAGCCTATTTATACTAATACCAACTTAATGAGCAAACAACCAAGACATTGAAAATATGCCATCCCTAAATTATCTAACTAAATAATAATAAAATATTTAACGTATCACATCCCCAACCTTTTTTATTCTATCAGTGGATAAATAAGTAAAGTGAACGAAAATTGGCATACCATTTTCTATCACATGTTCTATATGATAGATCAATATATAATTAATCTCAAAATAATAACTAAGAATGGGTTGTTAGGGTTTTGTTTTCATATTGCTTGAGAAGAAACATTAACCACGCAGAACATGTGAAAATAGAAGAAAAATAGTAAATATACATAGCTATAAATTTATGAAAATTGAAGTGTTGGAACTTTGACTAACCGGAATACAACTAGAAACCATCTGCCACTCACAGACTAGTCAATGCGTTGAATTGGCCACAAGCAGCTGAAGCATTAGTAGCCTCTGTTGAATGTTACTTCCACATTCCATTATTTAAATAGTTGTTTTGTTATTTTGATTTATCCACAATTTATAGAACCATTTAATTCATCAGGCCGTCGTTAAGAATTTCATTTGAGTTTGACACGAGTTTTAAGAAAGATAAAGAAAAGTGAGTAAGAAAAAATAGTGAAAAATGGAACTCATTTTTATATATTAATTTTATAATAGAATGTGAGTGAAATGAGTTAGTTGAAAATGAGTTGTACCTACCATTTACAGTAAAAGTGAACTGAGACTCCTAATGGCAGACGAACGAAAATGGTCAACCGGGACTCCTAATGGCGGATGGAGAGAGTACTTTATTCATTTATAGTATGCAGATCCCATATTCCACCAACCTTTTAAATTCACAATCTAATATTATAAAATTAATACTTTAAATGGGTCTCACATTCCACTCACTTTCTCCCAATACTTTTCTTCACAAAGTCAAACTATTTCTTAAAACCCGTGCGGAGTTAATAAATGGTGGATGGAGCGAGTACAATTCTGCGGTGTTCATCTATTATATTACTATTAGCAGTGGCGGATTCATAAATTTCATATTGGAGGTGCGAAAAATACTTATATTGACTTGAAAGTGTAAAATCCAAACTATCTTTTTTTTTGCTGTTATCTCAAATTTTCTATTAAATCATTTCATTAAAATAAATTTATTTTTAGTGATATTACTTGAAAAAAATTTCACTACTAAGACCATCTCCAACTATTCACACCAAACTAAAACCCATTTTTGAGTATACGTCGCACTAAAAAGTAGTTTTACTCCAACCATTTACACCAAATTCAAAATTTACACCAATTGTCTCACAAAAAATTTACACCAATTGTCTCACAAAAAATTTACACCATTTGGGGTAACATCATATTTGGTGCTGTTTCACAAAAAACACCAAAAATACGTATGAAATTGGTGTATGGTTGGAGAAGATTTCTACACCAAAATTCATTTTTAGAGTATGATTGGAGATGACCTAAATTAGGGATTCTTAGATATTTATATAATAAAGAATTTATTTTAGTTTATAGAACGTTCAAAATATTCAAACTAAAAATAACATGCAATCATATTTTTTATATAATCTAAAATATGTGCATAATAGAAATCATAAATAATAAAGATTATATTCAACCATACATGCTTTATGATATATTGTAGGAAGTAAATGAGCAAACAATTAATAAATAATTATATTTAATCAAATATTATTAGAAACTATAAGTATAAATAGACAAAAATGAGAAATAGCAGAAAAATGCGCTTAGGAGGACTATTAGTGTGACAGAAAAAGTCCTTTTTGTAGAGTAAACTCAAAACCATATTAGAACTTATAATAGCTAATGAATTTAATTCATTAGAAATAAGGAAGGTCAACTACTTTGCCACGAAGCTTGAAACGGCGACGAGTCAAAAATTGGAATCGTGTAGAATCACGTTTAGACCAACCGCCCACCCATCTACGCTTGACATATGCCAAATTCTCAAATGTGAAAACATATAATCGCATATTTGCACTAACCATCCCCACCAATCACCTCCTCCCACGTCTCCCATTTCTGGGTCAAGGTTAGATCTCGCGTCAAAGGATAATCACAAATACATGTCTCCATTTCTGCTCAAATATAGATCGAGTAAAAGGGCGTTTTGGGAAATTCGTCGTCCCACGAGATAGATATAGAATTCTTCCAGCACAACACGTCCGAATCTCGTGACACATTGTTTGGCTTCCTTTCTATAGTAGTTACTTCTACCTCACCAATACACCCACATTTTCACGACCCAAATTTCCCCATCATTTCTTTCCCCAATCTCTCTCTCTATATATATAGTTGAGTTTAGGCCTCAAATCACAAGTTAGAATCATTCTACATAATTCTATTCAGCTCTGAGGCGCCAAGGTGCGTGTGATCATAATTTTCAATTCCCAGATGGATCACAACACGATCAATAACAACAACAACAACAACAACGACAACAACAGCTTCGACGAGGATGCGTATAGAGGGGTAGGGATTCACAGCCAAGTCACGAAAGTGAAGCTGGAGATGGAGAAGATCAATCGGCTCGCGTTGCAGCAGCCGGAAGCGCGGCCGGCCCTTCGCGGGATCAACCGCCAGCACCACCGCTCCCGCTCGCCGCTTGGTTTAGCCCAGAGGCCGATTTCTGTCGGCAATTAATAGGACTATGTATTTTCATGTCCCTCTATAGTCTATATATAGATGGTTTAGTTATATTCTATATGGTTCAGACATAACTAGTTTTCTTGTTTAGGTACCTTTTGTGTCTTCACTTGTACATACATACTTCTTGTACAAAATACAGCAATAGAGCCTTTACTTTCTTCCCTTATGTTTTTTTTTTATTTGTTCTTGATTTCTCTCTCTCTCACCATCTTGAGGTTGGGGTGAATTAGGTGGAGCTTTTGTGTTAGGAATCAGAACTAATTTTTGAAAAGTTTTCTTGTTGGAGCTTTTTGTGTTAGGAATCATACCTAACTTTCAAAAGTCTCCTACCTTTTTTAAAATACTGTATCGTCTTTTTGTTAAATTCCAATTGAGATTAAGTTTGAAAACAATACTCCAATACATATGAAGGCGACGATTTTAAGATAATTTTAGGTATCTTATTACTTTTCAAATCAAAGTTCTTGATTCCAAATTGGGGGCTAGTTTGCCTCTAAGCATTCACGAGGCCTCTTTTTACAAACTCCACACGAAAAATTGAAGCTATCGATTAAACGGGATTGGAATTTGGAGAAGGAAGTTGTGGTTATATTATTGAGAGGCGACGCTTTCCTGCGACGAAAGCTTCCTCACTTTGTTGGTGAAATTTCTCATGGCGTCAATGATGAGAGACTTCTTCTGGATTCTGTACCGGACGGCTAGCTCTGTTGTAGGAGAGACTGTCTGTTGGAGCAGGGGCTCGTCTTCCATGATCTTCGTGGGGAAATGCTGCAGAGCGATTACACAGAGAGCAATGATGATGCGGAAAGCAGCTGACTCGTTCGATATCCCTAGAGGAGCCTCTGCCGTTACAGATTTCAGTGTCTTCATATCCACCGCTTCTACTGCTTCTCTGTCATTGCAGAGGAGGACTCTCAACGCGCCCAGGAGTCTGTCCTCGACCAGCTCTGATCCTCCGATCCTCACCTTCCAATAACAAACGACTAATTAGGTCAAAATGAAGCTTCTGCGGTTACACACGAGTTTCCGAACATTAGGTTTTAACGAGGCTTGGCCCCTATGATATTCCACGCATACCTTGAGGTCCGGATTTTCACCATCTAAGTTTAGTTGGCGAAGAACCTGTTGCTGCCATGGTGTTGGAGAGGAGAAGTTTGGAGACGAAACTCCAGCAGCCATGCTTGCAGCATCAAGAAGTGCTGGGTCGTATTTGAGTTCGATACAATCATACGGGTTAGAGGGAATGACAAACCCGTAATCTAGAAGAAACAAATCATTGTTCAAGCAGCCGTAATTGAGCTCTAATGGTTCATTTTGTTTAATCTGTGTTCCAGCAATCACCTGGTAAATGCAAAGCACGGCTATAAACAGTGTCGCATATCCTTTGTAGTCACCAAGTTGAAAGAATCAGAAATACAATGTACCTTTACGAGCATGTTCTCGTTGCTTGCTTCTTTTTCTTGAACAATTTTAGCATTTGCCTTGAAGCTATGGTTGCACATGTCTATCAGTGGAAGCAACATGGGAGCATCGTCATGGGTCCCATCTGGACGTTTACTGCCATACAACCGGAAAGCTCTGGATGAAACAGCTGACATCGCCCATCCAAGAGCCGATGCATCTATCTCTTGGCCTCCAAAAGGGTGGTCATCCAATTTGACATTTTCAAGTGCATCTCTTACCAATTTATCAAATTCAAGAAGGAAACGGCACCTCTTATTTACCTATTCAAAAACTAAAAGATGCATGAGATATTATGACTGCGGACGGATAATAAATTGTTGGAATATCACTTCTTTGGAAGTAATCCGATTCAATGGAATATCGCTGTAAGGGAACATTTACCTGTTGAAGGAGAGGTGCATACTGTAAGTTCTTGATATCCTCCCCAGGGAAGAAGATGGGCACGCTATAAGTTTCGGGGAGATTGCTGATGTACGGCCACCAAAATGAACCCTTTTTCGCTCTTTCTTGCAGAAGCCTTAAACCCAATTTCATAGCCCACAGTTCCTCTGTGAAATGCTCCAAATGTCCAATTTATTGCGTATACAAAATTCAATTAGCCTAATATTTAATAAACCACGTTACAAACCCCATTTAGCATTGTACTAGAGCAGACAGTAGACAAAATGAATATTCTTATTTCAACTTGGGACTCAGTTTCCTTGAATTATACAGGGATATCAATGTTGTAAAACTCAAACTTGAGAGGAACTAAACTAAGTGAGAGTAACTAAACTAAGCTTACTAATCAGCACCAAGCCTAAGACTTCTCTATTACACTGAGAATCTCGCACTATCATTGCTCTACCTCGACAAATCATTCAAAGCACAACAGAAGATATGAGGATAACTGTTCATTGGTTAGTTTTCTAACCGAATCATGAAGGAATACCACCATCCTCAACAAATAAGATACTCCAAGTTATCTCAAGCCTCGAGGAGAATATGTACACCCATGAAGATGCAACACCATTCAAGAATTTTGGCACCCTTTGTTACCGGTTTAAATTATTTTATCTTTTATCTATCTCTCCTATCAATTAAAGTGGAGATGCTCTTACTGGATTCTCATACTGATAAATTCTCATTATAGCTCTGCATATGTTTTCATTTTGAAAGTAGTGAAACACAATTTCATATAAGATGTAATTTTATCCAGAATATGTATTAGAGGCAACATTCTTCCAACTAGGATGTGATTAGTTCCCAAATCCCATCTTCAAATCAACTAAATATTAAATGGAATTAGCAGAACAGCACAGAAATTAGATGTAACAAAGCAAGCTCATTGAGCCATCAAACATAGCAAATTATATCAAACATCACAATGACACAGCATCATCATTTTCACTCATGTCTTCACCAGATAAATTTACCAAAAAATTAACTACTCCGCCGCACTCGGCAATTCTTTCTTAATAAAAATGACCCCCAATTAAACCCTAAATCCTGCCAAAATCAATGGACTAAAAACCCAATTCATGGAAATATACCGGGAACATGTCGAGCTAAATGAGTAAGAGCAGAAGATTGGCCGTCTTTTGCTTCGAATCGGAGAGGAATGTGTTCGGGAAGAACAATGAGGTCGGAGCCTTTAGGGATGTCGTCGCAGGCGATGAGCCCTAGCCCGAGGCCATTGGGCTTCTCCTCCTCCAAAAATGCAATCTTTACTGATTGGTGCACAAAGCCGCCTTCTCGACGGACCCACTTGAGGAGGTCCGGCGGCTGGGGAACCAGGCGAGAAGGGCGGAGAAAAGCTGACGCAGCGGCGGACGCTAGCGGGCGCACGTGGATGAGTGAGCTCGCCATTAGCTTCATCGGGTTTGTCTCTCGCTTTTCCTCAGGGGATAATTTCTTCAACACGGTGCCTTTGGGCCTGCTGGGTGTAGGCCAAGAACTTGGGCCGAAACCCATCAAAGATTCATTCAACTCACTTAAATATAACCCGACCCGAATAAGTAAAATTTATGGCCCAATTCCTTGTAAACTTTATACTAGTACTGTAGTACAGTATTTTGGAGTGAAGTTCAAAATTGATTTTTGAACAAGTAACTTAAAATGTCATTTTTTTTGTATAATGTTAAACCTTTGAAAACTACTCCGTATCAGTTAAAAGTACAAAACGTATTACTTGGTGTTACAAGTCATATCAATTATCAACTACTAATATCAGTCGACAACATAAAATATATTAATTGGAGCAATTACTGATATATTTTGTATTATTACTTGATGGAGTACTATAATTTGTGCTACCAACAGATAATTCTCAATGTTCTCATTTTAAGATGACCAATCTTCTTTTTATCATACTATTACTATCATATTGACTTAGGAAAAAAATAATTTACTTTTGTACTATTTCATACTCCCCCAGTCCTATAAAAATATGCATTTTTTCTTTTTAATCCGTCCCACAAGAATATGCACTCTTTTCTTTTTTGTTCGTCCCACAAGAATATGCAATTTCTAATTTTGGAAAGTATTTTTTGTCTAATGAGGTGAGATCAATTCTCCACTAACAACACTTTAAGGCCATGTTTGGTTGCCAGGATTCTCTCTGGTAAAGTAATCTGATTCCTTAAATTTTAAATTTCTGCGTTTGTTTCGGTTTTTAATCAAACTGGGAAAGTAATCAGAATCCGAAAACAAGGAAAGTTAGTACAAACTTTTCTTAGGTATTCTTTTTTTCTCAGTTTTAGGATTCTTACATATTTAAGCAATATAGTATAGTTTTATTATTATTATTATTATTATTATTATTATTATTATTATTATTATTATTATTAATTACTATATTTTAAAAATAATTTAAAATTATAAATTATACTTAAGTTCACTATAATAAATAACTATAATTAAAATTATCATAATTATAACTATATTTTATAATAATTCATAATATTAATTAATAATTTATTAATAATTAAAATATAATTATATAATATAAATTGTATAATGAATAATAATTATTATATTATATAAATTAATAATTAATCAATAAAGTCATAGTGCTAATTTATAAAATTTATTCAATTATAATATCTGTAAATGTTATAATTATAATATAATAATTATTATATTTATTATGATGGATAATCCATATTTATTATATTATTATAATAAATGAGTATAATACTCCATGTTATTATGATGGATAATCCATATTTAAACTATCCATCATAATGATAAATATAATAATATAATTATTATTATTTATAATTAATAATTTATTAAAAATTTTACAATATTATTCTTTTTTATAAATAAAAAAAATAATAAATATATTTATAAATTTAAAATTTTGATATTCTCCAAACAATAGAAAGTAAAGTTACTAGAAATCATATTTCCAGAATTCATTTTCCCAGGAATCATTTTCCTTGCCAACTTTACTTTCACGACAACCAAACATGGCCTAATTACTTTTTATTTCCACATCTCTCTTGCTTTATCAATTTTACATTAAAATACATGTCGAATCCAAAATGCATATTCTTTGGGGTCGAAGGGAGTATTTTACTACTTTTGTTCGATTTCCGTTAGAAGTCTCATTTAAATTTACTAAAAATGACAATAAACTTTATCATTGCTTCTCATCTTTATTACACTAAATGTCATTATAAACATATTAAAATAAAATAAAGTAAAATAATTAAATAACACAAGTCATAAACGAGACTATTAATTGTGATGGGGACCGAAGGAAATACTACTACTACTAGTCGAATTATTATACCAGTACTACGCTACTCATGATTCAAAAAATCCGTACTAATTATACCAGTATTGCGATCTGCTCTTCACTAGCTCATCTGCACTCTGCAGTGTCAAAAATACAATTAAATTCACTTATTTTGGCCATGTTTTACAGTTGTTGAACGACAAAATAAAATTTCATTATTTGTGTCAAAATTGGTTGGATCTGAAATGAATAGAAGTAGACAAACATGCAAAATCATTTTCATTCAGTTGGTTGAATCGAATGACGAACAAGAAGCCCAGACACAATCTAATCAACATTTCTACAATCATTAACAACCTAAATTCAAAACCAAATTAATTTCACCGTATCATATATTGTCCCGACAAAAAAGTTTCAACAAAACAAAAACTAAAAAGATAAAAAAAATTAAAATCTTAATTAAATACCCATTACCAGAGAATCAGCACCAAAAAAAAAAAAAAGAAAAAAAGAAAATGTAAAATTATGGAGATCGGATCAGCAAAAATCATTCGGATTTGGAATGGTCAAAGCGGGCGCCCTTGGTCATCATGAGCTTAAACTCATGGAAATCAATGGTGCCGCTGCCGTCGATGTCGACGCCGCTGATCATCCTCTTGCAGTCGTCGAGCGAGCAGTCCTCGCCGATGCTGCGGAGGACCCTGTGGAGCTCGTCGGCGGAGATGGTGCCGTTGTTGTCGGCGTCGAAGATCTGGAAGGCGTGGCATAGGGTCTCGTGCACCTCGTCCACGTTGGTGTTGTTGAGGTCGATGAACTCGCGGAGGTCGATGAAGCCGTCGCCGTCGCCGTCCGCCTCGCGGATCATCCCGCGCAGCTCCTCCTCCGACGCCGGGTGCCCCAGGCTGCTCATGATCGCCCCCAGCTCCTCCGCGCAGATGCGCCCGTCCCCGTTCGCGTCGAATTTCTTGAACACCTTCTCCAGCTCCTCCTCCATTCGAGATGATGCCATTGCGCTTGTGTCGCTGTCAGGCTCCTGGTGTTGTTGTTTCTTCTTCTTGAACAGAGATCTGAGTCCTCCCATCAATTTGAGGATGGACTATGGAGGAGAGAGAGAGAGAGAAAGAGGGGGATTGGATTACGTGGTGGCAGGAACGTGAAGGGAGGCTATTTTTGTGACTCTGTTGGGAATGGAACCAACTACTGCTATTTGTTGATTTCATTTTGGGATATTCTTCTTACTAAACTACACACGATGTGATTATTGTTATTCAACGAATTTGGTGTTAATTTTGGTTATTTCTCTAATTGTAACGCTTACTTTTTAATTAATGAATTGCTGCAATTGCATTAGTGGCGTTGCTATGATTGGCAATTAAATCTTTTTTCCTACTTATTTTGAATTTGATTGATTCTCATTCTTAATTTGAGATTTGACTGTGTGGTGAAAATCTTGATACCAAAGGAATGAATGATGCCATTATTTAGTGCCAAAATTCTTTTGACAAAACTCACAATAAAAAACTAAACTAATATTCATAATAATACTCAGTACTAGTAATATTCAAAGATGTCTATTTAGTCTAACAATATGATGCAATGCCTTCATGTAAACAAAAAAAATTATAACTTAAGAAAATGAAATAAACTAGGAAGCAAATCCTAATTGATAAAGAAAAGAATATTAAAATCAATAATTTCTTATTATAAATTTATAATTAACGAGAATAGTAAATAAATATTGAAATAATTTTGAGAATTTAGGAAATTCTAAGTTATGGAAGGAATGAAAATCATAACTAATTAACTTCATTCATATATACATCATTTAATATTAGGAATATCTCGTATTATTATTTCTTAAACGTGTAGATTAAAATTTATTAAAAATGTTCCATAAATAGTCAACACAGACCATCCCATTGTCAGGCTCATGTCGGCGTTCGTTGCTCTCGGGCCAATTTGTTGGATCGAATATTTTATTTTTGTGGTTGTAGATATTATGGAGCATAAGTAGAAAAATTGTTGTTAAGGACTTGTTTGACGCTATTTTAAATAATTGAGCTAATATATATTATAATATTAAACTATTATTCAAAAAAATTACCAATATAATATTTAATAGTATATATTTTAAACTAGTAGAACCACATACAAATTTTAATATAAAATTATATTTTCCAAGGACATCCATATTATCATTTTTAATTCACAACACATGTAATAAATCGACCCTAAATCAGCTACATCTTATTTTCCAATTTTTTTATAATTTTATATTATTTTTAATTTAGAAAATAAATAACATAGATTAAAACGTTACAATAATAAAAGAGAGTGAATAGTGAATGTATTTGAAGATATAATGATGTATATTAAATGTTAAATAAAAATTAATAAAAAAATTGCCCGGCACAAAAAGACCCACAATAGGGCTGGAAAAATTGCCACACTGACGGCACCAGACGCCCTCCGATTTCTCCACCCATATTAGAGTCCTAAAAACCACAGCTTTTGGCCGACTAGTTTTAGGGCTCTATTATGAATACCCTAAAACTCTCTCTTTTCGCGAATATGAGTCCCATTTTTTTCATTTTAGTCTGTCCATAAAAAAGAGTCCCAGTTCACTAGTAGGGTCTCACATTCTAACTCATTCCACTCACATTCCATATTCCACTAACTTTTTTTCCACTCACTTT
Source organism: Salvia hispanica (assembly GCF_029641045.1). Lineage (NCBI taxonomy): Eukaryota > Viridiplantae > Streptophyta > Magnoliopsida > Lamiales > Lamiaceae > Salvia > Salvia hispanica. The sequence goes on from NC_142694.1 coordinate 52,055,981, forward strand.
TTTAACATTTTTAAAAACCGTACTACCAAGAAATGAGACTCTTAATGAGCAGTAACTTTTATCTTTTACTCCACCTTCTATGCTTCATTTAGATTTTTTCTTCTGGCAAAAATATTTTTCTATACTACATCTACTACTAGAATAAATTCTTAAAAATCTATCTTTTATTTATCAATATTTTGTTAATCCATTATATAACTTATTATTAAAATAATTGGATTTTCTGATACTAAAAAAAATAGGTGTCGTTCGGTTGTCATAACTAATTATCTTATGATAATTCATCTAGTATTAAGTTGTGGGATTGTTTTAATTTGAAGGGGTTGCTATGAATATAACTATCACGTGATTATCTATCCATGACTAAATTATTTTCAATCTCATAAATTAAATACAATATCTATTTAATTTTGAAATATAATTTTACAAAACTAACAACATTATAGTAGTATATTATTTCTATAATTTGATTAAATTCAAAGTTAATAAAAATAGTGTATTAAATGCAAGACCCCAATTAGGCCTGCTTAACCGGTTCTCCGGTTCTTGGGTACCCGGAATCGGAACCGGAACCGATCGGGTAATCGAAGAACCGGACCCGGAGAATCCGGTTCTTACCCGGAACCGAATAATATATATTAAATTTAATTTTTTTTATTACAACTGAAGTATAGTAATTAATGGTAATTCATTTATTATTATCAAGGTTGGTTTTGATTCTTTAGTTTTACTAAATGTATTCATTTGCTACTTTGATATTGCTTAAAATAAATGCTACTCTTGGTTTGACAATATAATTTTCTAATTTATGTGTTTGGATCATTATTAACCATTATACTTTGAGTGCCTTAAACAAAAATAATTTTAACAGATCATGAAAGCTCTGAGAGGAGTCAAGGTGGAGGTTACTAATCGAGGAAACATGCGAAAGAATATACCGTAACTCTGGTTTGACATCACAGACAACTCGTGGGCTAATGTGAGAATCAAATTTCTTGATACTAAGTGGAGATAATGTAATTTTGTTATATATAAGTTAAATCTAGTTTGGTGTCAGATTAAAATTATGTAAATAATAAACAACTTTTCGTTAATTAGTATACTTAAATTAAAATTAAAACTACAAATCGGTTCCGGTTCGGAACCGGTACCGGCCGGTTCTAAACCGGAACTCCAAGATTCATGAGATTTTGCAACCGGGTATCCGGTCAACCGGACCGGGTAGAACCGGAACCGGCCGAATAAGCAGGCCTAGCCCCGATTATTCATGGAGCCAATGTGTTTTTGTCTTTTTGATGTAGTTATTCTTATGATTCATTTCGGATTTTTTTCGATTTGTATTGAGGTAATAAAAAAATGTAGTACATGGCAATAAAGTAAAAAAAATACTCCTACTTAAAAACAGTAAGTTTGATAACATATGATTCCATGTCGCTTTAATTGGGCCAAATAAGCCCAACTACGTCGTCAGAGACTCAGAGTCTCAGAGAGCACGAAATGAATAGTACTGTTATAAACATGAATGAAAATTAACGTCAAAACTAGTACTACTACGATTTTCATTATTTTTCTTGTTGAAAAACAACACCTCACCATTAGTATTATATTCCAAGAAGAAAATCAATATATTAGTTAGACATCAGGTTTTACTAGTGGAAGTTTGATTCGAGAGATGTTTTTTTTAACGGGCTAGGCTAACAATTATGCATCAAATCACATTAGAATTTATTAAAAACATTACAATATTATTGTACATCTTCTCACATTCAACAAAGTATATATATTAGAAGCTAAGGTAACCAACAAAACATATAACAATAACATCGGGGCCAATATTTACCAACGCATTCACCTCTAATGGATTTCTCTTTGAGACAACTCAAACTGCAAGTGGTGTCGCTTAAGCAAAGCCCAGTGTTCGTTTTGCTACGATTTCTACACACCTTTCTCGGAGCCTTCTCTCCTTGGATTTCAAACTGAGTAGTATCAGCATTTATTTCTGTATATTAATCATTCATAAAAATAAGTAAATTAGCCCTTCAAATGATACGACTTGGACTAAAAAAGGATTCAAAATTAATCTATACTATTAATTAATCAAGAAATAACCATGAGAAATTAGGAGGAGCATTAAGATAGGAAGAAGTATTGAAACATTTTTCATGATGAGTTTCATATTTCATAGGGGAGAAAAATGAGACCAATTGAAGTGGTTGTGATCTTATAAGGAGCAATAGCTGAGATTCGATTTATATATTTTTAAAAAATTTCCTAATTTGCTTCTTTGTTAGGATGTGTTAATGAGTTTAGCAGTTTGGATAGTATAGACCAATATAATGTGCATTGTTCGGCCAATTTATTGAAGTGTCTATTTCTTATTTTTGGTCTTTTGGAGGATATAATTGTATTAGATGATATTGATGAACAATACAATAACTCATTTATTCTTAAAAAAACATAATGATGACGGAAATTTGATGAGAATTGATGGTTATTCGCTATTCAATTCAAACACCGCTAAGTAAAATATCACAAATCCCCTACTTTTCAACAAGTTATTAATAATCCTTTTCAAATCTCACACTATAATCTTTATCAAATCTTCCAAATCTTTTTTTCGGATATCTTTTTAAATATTTTTTACAAACTAATAATAGTACTTTTATTCCAACATAATAACACAGTTCCATATCATAAATATTAGGGATGTCAATCGGGCCAGCCCACCGGGTTTCGGGCCAACCCTATTTGGGTTGCAGGTCAATCGGGTGCGGGCTAATCGAGTTGTGATTTTCTTCAGGTTATAAAAGTTCAACCCTAACCCAAGAAGCTTGGATTTCGGGCTAGCCCAGCGGGCTAATTGGGTTGCTATCGATAAAATTAACATGCGATCAATCCAATAAATAATGGTGAAAATTAGTTATATTTATAAAATGTAAAATATTTTATTATGATATATTTGAGATATATGCTTAAACTCAAACATAAACAACATCATATACTAATATTTGAGATTTATGCAAAACAAAACATAAACATCAAGAAATTTTAAAGCATATTTTAGAAATTTAAATATATTTTTTTAGTGAATTTGAAGTTTCTAATTAATATATCTATTAGCATGTTAATAAAAATTTAATACTCCATTTATATATTTAATATATAAAAGTGAAAGTTATTTATGTAGTAATCTATATCATAAAATAATGAATGAAGTGTCGAATTAGAGTCAAACAAATAGAACAATAGAAATTTTATCGGGTTTTCGGACAAACCCATCGGGTTTTCGGGTCTGGCCCTACGGGTTGCGGGCTAATCGGGCTTTAATTTTATCGGACTAGAAATTTTCAGTCCTAGTCCTATAAATTTGGCGGGCTATTCGGGTTGGCCCATGGGTTGCGGGCTACATTGACATCCCTAATAAATATGTTTCGTACGCTTTGCTATGTTTTATTAAATATTTCCTCTAAATGTGTTAGCTTAGCAAGACTCTCACACCTTGATTATCTCACACACTCACTCGGTATGAACAATCACTCACACACACAAAGAACACACACTAGAATCTTGATGAAAATTGAGAGAGTTTTCTTGGAGAAAGGGATTCTCTTTTATTGACTAAAATCTTACTCTAAGATACAAAAGCCGAGCTATTTAAAGCTGGCACAAGAGTGGTAACTGCCACTAACCAATCAAGAAACAAGAAACAAGAATTGTAACAAACTAACTAACTTTCTAACGGTTAGTTTCTAACTCTTGAAACTGCTTCCCTCTTCTATTCCTTCCAGAATTCTGAGTGTGCACTCATTCTAACAAATCTCCACCTGAGTACACACCTCAGATCTTACAGCAAACATTTATCAGTTCCTTGCAGTGATCAAACTTGTCCCTTCCTAGGGACTTAGTAAGCATATCAACTGGATTGTGCAAAGTGTCAATCTTGACCACCTTCACTCTTCCTTTCTCAACTTCATCTCTAATGAAATGTAGTCTCACATCTATGTGCTTGCTTCTCTCATGAAAATATTGATGTTTAGCCAAGCACATAGCTGAGCTACTATCACAATGTACCACCATGGTCTTTTGTTTCAAACCAAACTCTGAGATAACACCTTGAATCCAGAAACTCTCTTGCACAGCTACTGTGAGAGCCTGTACTCAGCCTCTGTTGTTGACAAAGCCACAACACTCTGCAGTCCTGACTTCCAGCTGATCACAGTGCCAAATAAGGTAAAAAGATAACTAGTTTGGGACTTTCTATTATCAAGATTTGTAGCATAGTTTGCATCACAATATCCCACCACCAACTCTTCACTCTCTTTATCACAGCCACTAAACACAATACCCCAACTACTAGTGTTCTTCATATACCTCAAAATCCACTTAAGAGCATTCCAATGCTCCTTCCCAGGATCAGCTATATATCTGCTAGTTACTGAGATAGCATGGGCCAAATCTGGCCTAGTACAGATCATAGTGTACATGACACTTCCAACCACACTAGCATAAGGAATAGACTCCATCTCCCTTGCTTCTTGCATAGACTTAGGGGCCTGCTCCTTAGATAGTTTAAAACTCTGTGATATAGGAGTTGAAGCAGCTTTGGCATTATCCATCTTGAACCTTATCAGAACCTTCTCAATATAATCAGTTTGAAATAGCCATAGTTTCTTAGAACCTCTGTCTCTCTCAATGTTAATCCCCAGGATCTTTCTTGCTTCACCCAGATCCTTCATTTCAAAACAAGACATTAGATCTGCCTTAACCTTATTCATCTCAGTCATAGATGGTCCAGCAAGTAGCATGTCATCCACATAAAGTAGTAGATAGGCAACTGGTGTACTCCCCTTCTTCTTTATGTAAATGCAGTCATCAAACTTTGATCTTACAAAGCCAATACTCATCATTTGCTCATCAAATTTCCTGTTCCACTGCCTGGGGCTTTGTTTTAACCCATAGAGACTCTTCTTCAACAAGCAGACCTTACCTTCCTCTCCAATCTTCACATACCCCTCAGGCTGCTCCATGAAAATAGTCTCTTCAAGGTCTCCATTGAGAAAAGCAGTCTTCACATCAAGCTGCTGTAACTCCCAATTGAATTTATTTACTACAGCCAGCAAGATCCTGATAGAGGTGTGCTTCACAACTGGAGCAAACACCTCATTAAAATCCACACCCTCCTGCTGTGTAAACCCTCTTGCCACCAACCGAGCCTTAAACTTAATTTTGGTCTTGTCAGTGGCTTCAACTTTCCTCTTAAACACCCACTTGCAGCTCATAGGTTTCCTTTCTTTCCCACCAGAACTTAGCTGAGATTTATCCACCAAAATCCATGTCTTATTCTTGAGTAAAGACTCAATTTCATCATTCATAGCTTCTATCCACCTTTCTCTGTCTTTGCTCTTCATAGCTTCATTGTAAGTAAGAGGATCAGTAAGCTCAATGTTCTCCGCAGCACATAATGCATAATAGACCTCATCAGAATATTTCTTAGGAGGTCCCACATTTCTCTTGCCTTTATCTCTGGCAATCTGGTATTCTCTGGCAGGTTCAGATGTAGCTCCACCTTGACTGGAACCACCTTCATCCTCAGTCTCTGACTCACTCTCAGAGCCACTAGCTCCACCTACACCCAAACCACTAGACTCCACCCTGAATAAGTCACTGTCATCTTCATCATGGGATAAATCATTCTTTAGATAAGGCATGTGAGTTTCAGTGAACACCACATCCCTACTAATAATCACCTTCTGCTTTCCAGGCTCAATGCACCAGAGCCTATAACCTTTGACTCCCCTCTGATAACCAAGCATGACACACCTCAGTGCCCTAGCTTCAAGTTTACTTTGTCTAGCATGTGCAAATGCTGCACACCCAAACACCCTGTACCTTGTGTAATCACTATGAGCTCCATACCACATAAAATCTGGAGTTTCTGACTTTATAGCTGTAGCAGGGCACTTGTTGATTAGAAAAACAGCAGTATATACTGCCTCTCCCCAGAACTTGCTGCTCAAACCAGAGCCTAGAAGTAGACACCTAACCCTCTCCATAATAGTTCTGTTCATTCTTTCTGTAACCCCATTTTGTTGGGGGTTGCAGGGGACTGTTCTGTGTCTCTTCATCCCTTTTTCTTTGCAAAACTGATCAAACTCAGAGGATAGAAATTCTAAGCCATTATCAGTCCTAAGGCACTTCACACTCTTGCCTTTCTCTAACTCCAACTCCTTGCACCATATTCTAAACTTAGAGAAAGTTTCTGACTTATCTTTCAAAATATACACCCATAATTTCCTAGTGTAATCATCAATAATAGACAAGTAATACCTCCCTCCTCCTACTGAATTTACAGGAGAGGGTCAAAGATCACTATGAATATAGTCAAGAGGAGAAGTAGATGAGTGTGTACCAGTTGTGTATGGAGCTTTCTTAGCCTTCCCCAGAATGCACTGCTCACAGGGATCCATCATCTTATAGCTATTCTCAGGAATCAGCCCCTTCTTCACTAGCTCTTTCATACTCCCTTCTGCTGGATGGCCAAGTCTCATATGCCACAGCCTTAAATTTCCATCAGAAGCTGCATAGCTTTCACCATCAACAGCCATAGCAGTGAGATAGTAAAGAATGTGGTCTCTGTCAACCTTCATGATTACTTGATCCCCTGATGTCACAAACATTTTCCCTTGATTTAACAAGATGTTGAAACCTTTCTGCTCCAACATCCCCAGAGAGATCAAATTTCATCTCACCTCAGGGATAAACCTCACTTCAGTCAAGATCTTGATAGAGCCATCTTGGAGTCTCAGCTTCACATTTCCAACCCCTCTGATATTACAAACATGATTATTTCCCAGTAGAACTGTTCCATCTGCCTCCTTGAGATCATGAAACCAGCTCTTGTTGGGGCACATGTGGAAGCTGCATCCAGAATCCATAATCCACCTCTGACTCACCCCTTTATCTACAACATTCAGGAGTTGGGCAGGAGGATCTACACCCTCTACACAATCAGAGGTGTTCTGACTCTTGCCCTCAGATGCTTGCTTCCTCTTCCAAGCAAAGCAATCCTTCTTTAAATGTCCAGGTTTCTTGCACCAATGACATGACCTGGTTTCTTTCTGAGTATCAGAGGTGGATCCCTTGGAATTTTCCTCATACTTCTTCTTGAACTTAGGCTTCTTGAATTTCTTGACATTAAGAGCCTCTGGAGCTTGCACATCAGTGCTTTTACTGTTAGTCTTCTGAAGCTCCTTGGCCATAAGAGCTGAGTATACCTCGGTGTAAGTGATAGGCTTATCTCTGCCATAGATTATGGCATCACTTAGTTGATCATAGGAGCTAGGAAGAGCATTGAGTGTCAAGATAGCCTTATCTTCATCTGAAATCTTCACATCCACAGAGCCAAGATCATCAATAATCTTGTTGAACTCCTCTAACTGCTCTATGATGGATGTACCTGCAGCAAAACTGTAGGAGTATAGCCTCTTCTTTAGGTAAAGTCTATTTGCTAGGGACTTAGCCAAATAGACTTCATCTAGTTTTTCCAGAATCCCCACAGCAGTCTTGCATTCTTGAACATCTCTGAGCACTTTGTCTCCCAGACACAAGATCACTGCACTGTGGGCTTTGAGTTGCATCTCTTCCATCTTTGCCTGGGACTTTTCATCAACAGCTGGAGCCTTTCCCTTCTCTGCAGGTGCAAGAACCGCAGCCAACCCTTGCTGAATCAACACAGCCTTCATTTTCATCTTCCATAGCCCATAATCATTTTTGCCCGTGAACTTCTCTGCATCTAGTCTTGCTGTCATCTTGAAAATCGCCTGGAACTAGGCTTCAAGAACTTCCCACAGACGGCGCCACTTGTTAGCTTAGCAAATCTCTCACACCTTGATTATCTCACACACTCACTCGATATGAACAATCACTCACACACACAGAGAACACACACTAGAATCTTGATGAAAATTGAGAGAGTTTTCTTGGAGAAAGGGATTCTCTTTTATTGACTAAAATCTTACTCTAAGATACAAAAGCCGAGCTATTTAAAGCTGGCACAAGAGTGGTAACTGCCACTAACCAATCAAGAAACAAGAAACAAGAATTGTAACAAACTAACTAACTTTCTAACGGTTAGTTTCTAACTCTTGAAACTGCTTCCCTCTTCTATTTCTTCCAGAATTCTGAGTGTGCACTCATTCTAACAAAATGAATACTCCATCCGTCCTATAAAAATTGGCCATAGTCCGTCCCATACAAATAGTCACATATTTATTTATGGTAATCTTTTTCTCCTTTTTTTTACTTTTTTATTTATGGACCCGCCATCCACTACACAATTTCAATTACTTTTTACACATTCTTTCTTACAGTCTTACTTTATCAAATTACGCATTAAAACACGTGTCAATCCTAAAGGGTCAATTTCTATAGGACGGAGGGACTTCCTTCGTTGGGGGAGCAGAGCAGTCAAAGAATGAAAAAAAGAGTATTATGAATCAAAAGCAAAAAAATCACGATTCTATAAACAAATCCACTAAATTTTTTCTATTTCGGAGTTTTGAGATTTGTATTAAAGGAATAAAAAAAATTATTTATGACAATAAATTAAATAATTTATTAAAAACAGTAAATATAGTACTCTCTCTGTCCCACTTCAAGTAAGGCGTTTATTTTTTGCCGTTGTTTTGCGAAAATAATAATAAATAGTTAAACTGGAGAAAAAGTAAAGTAAGAGAGAGAAGAATAATAATAAAAGAGAGTCGTATATATATTGATATCTTACTTACTTTACTTTATCTCTACTCTAACTATTTATTACTATAATTTTTGCAAAACAATATCCGATAAAGTGTCTCACTTATAGCGGGACGGAGATACATGTGATATTTGTTTTAGTTGGGCCAAAATAAGCCCAAATTCGCCCGAGAGCACAAAATGAAGTGCATGAAACAAAATAAACTTATAGCGGGACAGAGATATATGTGATATTTGTTTTAGTTGGGCCAAAATAAGCCCAAATTCGCCCAAGAGCACATAATGAAGTGCATGAAACAAAATAAACGTCAAAACTCAGAAGACGCAAAACATACGACTTTGAGAATGATACAGTAATTAATTTCTTGAAAAAACGCTAACATTTAAAGTATTATACTATCATTGAACTAATTTATTACTCTAAACCTAACTTCAAGACTATTTCTATAATTGATATTTTATTAAGAATTTTAATTTAGTACAAATTGAAAACTTTTACATAAATTTGCATAATTTATTGCCATTAGTGATAAAATTGAAATATAAGTAATATTTTGAAAATATTCATGTGATATTAGGATTTAGGGAAATTTAATCATTGGAGATTTTATTTATTAATAATAGTATTTGAAATTAAGTGAATGTAAATTTATAAATTAATATTGCAAAATTAGGATATCTTCATAATAAATACTCCATCTATCCCATTAAAAATGAAACGTTTTCCTTCATTAAATTACAAAACAACACTACAAAAAATCTCATGCCGAAAACCAAATGTTTCATATTTATTGGGATGGAGGGAGTAAAATTTATCCATATATCAAGGTAAAAAACAAAGAAAAAATGCGGGAAATAGAAACACGGAAAAATACCAAAAAATGAGTTTTATAAGAAATAAAGGGTCTCATTTTATTATTTTCATATTAATTAATGCAGATATTGATAAATCTGTGCATTATAAAAAAAATTAGAAAGTGTAAACAACGACAAAATTTTAATTATGTATGAGTACCAGAACTCATTAAGAAATTACATAAGAAATTGCTGACAGAAATGTGGCGGAAATCATATGTCAGCAATATAACGGAGTGACAAAAAGCCCATATAGGGCCTGAAGGTGTTTTAGTCCGAAAAAACATCATTCTTTAGTGTATTAAATGTTAGGGTCATCTGACGTTATTTTTTTTATTATAGGTTTATGGTATCAGTATCACAATCCAAAAAGTTAAGGACTATTGATGCAGTTTACTCTTTACTATAAAACTAATACTCCCTCCGTCCCGGAGTATTAGGCTCACTTCTTTTGGGCACATGATTTAAGGAATTGATATTTAAATAGTTAAAGTGGAGAGAGTAAAGTATGAGAGTGGAAAAAAGTAGGGGAGAGAAGAGAGAAAAAAGTAGGTGGAGAATAAAATAAGATAGATGCTTTTTGCTAAAAAAGGAAATGAGTCTAATATGTTGGGACATCCCAAAAAGGAAAGTTGGTCTAATACCTTGGGACGGAGGGAGTATATAAAAGTATTACTCACATTTTATTAATTTTTTTAACATATTTTCTATTACATTTTTTGAAACTCGCAACCGATCAACTTGTTCCATCTATCGGTGGACGTTGGGAGTAATTCTCTTTGAGAAAAAGAGATATTTGTCTCCGTTTTCTTTGCTCTTCTGTTTAGCAATAGCCAGCCTAATAGCACATCATCTATTAGTAGACGAAAAAAGTCTTTATCGGAACAAAAAACACTTACTATGAAAAAGACTTATTAGTGCAATAGTGTGAATGGAGTACTAATGTAGTATAGTAGGGCTATGGATCTCAGTGATTCTCTTCGAGAAAAAGAGATAGTTGTCTCCGTTCTCTTCGGCCTTTGCTCTTCTGTTTAGCAATAGCCAGCCCAATAGCACATCATCTATTAGTGGACGAAAAAGTCTTTTTCGAATCAAAAAACACTTACTATGAAATTGACTTATTAGTGTGAATGGAGTACTAATGTATTATAGTAGTAATACGACTTAGTGTGAATGGATCTCAGTGTGATTTTTCATTTATTCTTCATGATTTTTGCATTTCATTATAATTTCCCTGTATTTGTATGATACAGAAGCACTTGTGCCATTGAAGATAACGCGACTTGTATCTCATTTTTTTATTTGAGCAAATAATTAATTGGTTAAAACGAGCTTTCAAGTCGAAGACCATTCTTAATGGTACACTAAAACCGAAAATGGAGTAGATAATTAGCTTCAATGGTACTCTAAAACCAATCTAGTTTTTTTGTTTTTGAGTAAAAAAATAGTACATATTTTTATATTTACACTTAACCAAAACCAAAAACTTTTTCAAATTTTATGAGTAAAAAAAGCATAATATTGAGAATATCCTTTTAAGATTAAGTTTAGTGTAAATGGTTGGCATGAAATTATATTTAATGTGACATTAATACTAAAATTAGGGTTGACAAAACATACCGAAATACCGCACTTACCATACCGAATTTTCGGTATACCACACTTTTCGGTACGGTATGATACCTTACCGGTAGATTAAGGTACGGTAAAGGTATGGATTTTGCATATACCGCGGTATTACCGCATCATACCGCAATTACGGTATGTACTGCAAAATTACGGTATATATACCGTAATTTTGCGGTATATACCGTTAATAAATATTTTTTTTAATATATATATTATTTATAAAATTATAATATTTATATTTTTAAAACTAAAGAAAGATTAGAGGCATAATTCGTAAAGCAGTAGCAACCATCATTAATTCATTATTCTGTCCTAATTCTAAATCTCAATTCTTCAATATTTTATATATCAAACAAGTATGATTTGCGGTATACCGCGGTATACCGCAACACGGTAGCATACCGAAATATCGGTAAGGTAAAGTTTTCAAATTTTGACATACCGAATTCTCGGTATACCGCAATGCGGTATACCGAAAAATTCAGTAAGGTATAGGTATGGCATTTAGTCATACCGCAATTTGTGGTACGGTATGCGGTATGGCATTCTCGGTGCGGTATACCGTACCGTGCCAACCCTAACTAAAATGAGTTTCATTAATCAGATAGTCAAGAAATTATTGGATCGGTCTTAAAAAAATCATAAATAAAGTAACTATGCAGCGTTCTTATGAGGTACACATTGATAATTCATAAAAAACGATGAAATTAACCGAGCTTATATTATTATGATATAAATAATGAGGCATTAGTTATGGTTAGTCATTGTGTTTATGGAATTTAGTTTTTATAATTCACCTTTCAATGTTTGCTCTTTCTGGCCTCTTTGCGGTTTGTTCTCTTAGATCCATCTCCATAAATTCCAATGCAGAAAAGAGAAAGAAAAGAAAATGAGAAATTTATTTTTGAATAAAGAATCCGAACATATGGAGAGCTCTTTTACTAAAATCGTTTTCATAAATGCTCGTGAGTTTTGAATTGTTCTCGGCCAATTTTCATTGGCTCTTCTTTTGGTTATTTTAAATATTATTGATCTTAGGTTGATTAAATTATTGTATATCCCAGTATAATGTAATATGAAATAGATCTGCAATAACGATTCTGCCGGTGCATGCACAATCAATTATATCATTATATGACAGCATCACTTCAATTTCTAATAATTTAAATACAGTTCTCATGTAAGTAGACTACAGTTGGTGTGATTTCCCAACTTTGGTCATCGTAGCTTCTCATCAATCCATAAAAAGTAACTAAAAATAACAAATTCATCCACTCCAAGATACAAATCAATAAGAAAAGGGTTAACAACCACTCCAGTGCAGTTAGTAATTTGCAGCTACTTTACTTATTTTGTAAAAGTGACTTCATAGGAGTATATTCTACTTCCTCTGTACCAAAATATTAAACTCATTTCTTTTGGACATAGGAATTTAGGTGGTGTTGTTTAGTATTGTAAGTGAAGTTGGTAATAAAGTAGATTAAGTGATGTGATTTAAAAAAGGTGTTAATTAAACTGTAGTCAAATCATATTTAAATTCCTTAAGTTTTACCATAAATAAAAATGGCTCAAGTGTGTTAGGACACCCCAAAGTGGTACACAAGTCTAATATCATATGACGGAAGGAGTTCCAATAGTTACTTCTACTATTTACAATTATGTTTTTACTAGTAAAATCCTTGGCATAGTGGTGTTCAAACGCATAGTTTGTACTAGTAAAGAATTCAACAACAATAAAATGTACTACTCCTTGAGAATTTCAAATCATATTGAATAGACAAGAGAGGCCAAACACTGAATGACTTGGTCCATCAAAAATTCTCCTATTTTTAGCATAAACAAGTGCTAAACGTATTTAGGAAGGTAACAAGCATGCAAAATTAATTTGTATTTGTGCAAAGATGAACAAAATGATAAGGCGCTGAGAATAGAGAAATAGTGCAACACGAAGAATCATGCAGTAGAAGCATAAAAAACACACTACTAATAAATTATAAATCCAACTAAATTCATCCTTCCATTGGAAAAGACCAATTTCGACCGTGGCTAAACGCGCGCAATTCCCAAAAGGGCTCTCACATGGATCACCCACACACTGACCCATCCATTACAAGTTGCATAAGCAAATTATTTATATTCGAATTTCACCCTTTTACTTTTTATTTAAAATATATTTAGGTTATCGCAATAGGGCTGCAGCCCACAAATGAATCCATCACTGTTGCAGCCCTATTGCAAGTTCCAACACAAAATTTTTGTGTCTGCCGCCGGTAATGACAAATGCCATGCAACAGGGCTGTTTTTAGGCATAATTGTGGCTACAAATAATACAATTTTAAAAATATTAGTATAAAAATTACACTTTAGTTTTACATAGTCCACGCTTAAAGTTGAGCCCACACAAATTCTATTTTATACTAGTTACAACTTTTCCAGCAACTAGTGCAAGTTTATTTTTTTACGAGTATTTTCATGTTATGCAATGACATTCTAGATGCATTTGACGATGAATACTTGAGATTGTTGATAACCAAAGACTGCCAATACATGCTCAATATGTACAAGACACAACATAACTTCCTCAATATTCTTATCAGTGTCAATTGCATGCATTGGGAGTGGAAAATTCATCCATCAATACGGAGATTGAACTATACCACTAGTCGTGGCACCTATCTGGACAATTTCATAGACGCAGTTGTCGAACTTGAAGCTTGTGAATTTGGCATGCATTTTTAACAATATGTTTGATAGTTTGACTTATGTTGCAAGCTTCACGGCCAATGGACACCAGTACGAAAAGAGCTACTACCTTGGAGACGACATGTATACCAAGTTAGTCGACTTTCATCAAGACCTTTTTTTGTTCAGTTAATCTAAAAAGAGCTCGCTCGCTCAGAACCAGAAATCGACGAAAAGACGTCAAAAAGTGCTTTTGGTATGGCATGGATTTATGGTGCCCATGGTGTAAACTATGAACGCACTATTATTGTGATGAAAAATCCAGGACGCACGGTCAACCACCCATGTGCATGCGTGTCTCTGCTTTTTTGTCCATGTGTGTCACAATACTTTTATATTGCAGCAGTTGCTTTACATATTTATACGATCAAATTTAAAAGATATTGACATAAGGATCACTCTTTAATTAATTACACATATTAATCGATTCGTTTCACAAGTAACTAAACACTACCCAAACAAATACCGACACTTGCCTTTGGCTTGACTTCGCTTTAGTGTTCCTAGTTGAAACGTTGCATTCGATCAATTTCTGATTGCTATTCTGGTAATTAATTTAATATTTTGTACCACTAGTTGATAGAGTGGAACTCAAATTATTCAATGACCTAGTATTATTAATTATTGATCATGACATGGCATCATTTGTCATAATTCAGAAATTTGAATTTGTAAAATACATACGTAGCCATTAAAAAAAGAAATCATGTAGCCATCCCATGCACCTAACTCTTAAATATATATACCGATGCGTTTGCCCATTTTTGTCTACAATTTGTCGATCTAAAAATAATTAATGGAGGAAGTCCCATGCTTCCGGCAGACCGATCAGCCGCCGGAGTTCGGCCGCTACATCACCGTTCTCAGCATTGATGGCGGCGGAATCAAAGGAATTCTCCCCGCCGTCATCCTCGATTTCCTCGAATCGCAACTACAGGTCTTCATTAATTCAATCATACATATTTAGTGTCAATTGATTTGACATTATAATAATGGGGGCAGGAGGTAGATGGGGAGCAAGCGAGAATCGCCGACTACTTCGACGTGATTGCCGGAACGAGCACAGGCGGCCTCGTGACGGCGATGCTCACCGCTCCAAATCAAAGCAACCGCCCTCTCTACTCCGGCAAGGGCATCAAGCCTTTCTACCTAGAAAACTGCCCCAAGATTTTCCCCCAAACACAGTTAATACGTTTTTCATCTAGACTAGTGAATTCAAACACAATTAGTCAATGATTCACTCTAAATTTGAAATCCATGTGATTTAATTTGTGCAGCTCTCTCATTCCCTACGGAAGACTAGTGAAGTCGTTGCTCGGGCCGTTGTACGACGGAAAGTACCTCCACAGCGTCCTCAAAGACGAGCTGCAGAGCATCAAGCTCAGCCAAGCCATCACAGATGTCATCATCCCCGCTTTCGACATCAAACGGATGCAGCCGGTCATTTTCTCCACTTACGAGGTACCTAATTTCAAGTTCACTATCCAATTTTCGGGTTCTGGATCCACCACTGTTTATAACTACTTAAATTGGCCAGGCGAAGAGAAATCCGTTACTGGATGCTAATTTCGCGGACATCTGCATCAGTACTTCGGCCGCTCCAACGTTTCTCCCCGGGCACGTGTTCACCACCACGGACGGGCAGGGGAAGTCGGTAGAGTATAATCTGATCGACGGTGGCGTCGCTGCAAATAATCCCGTAAGTGTGTGAATAATATATAATTGAATTAAGTTGAGTTGGAATTGATATGGGAAGGAAATGATGTTGCAGACTCTGATTGCTATAACGGAAGTGATAAGGCAAATGTTCGACAGCAGCGTTGACTACTTCCGAATGAAGCCGGTTGACTATCCTCGGCTTCTGACGATATCGATCGGCACCGGAGCGGCGAGAGTTGACGAGAAATTCGACATAAAGCGTGCCTCAAAATGGGGGATCCTGGACTGGCTGCTGGAGGGCGGCACCACGCCGTTACTTGAGATATTTAGCCAAGCAAGTGCGGATATGGTTGATATTCACACTTCTCTGTTGTTCCAAGCCCTTCAGTCCCAAGACAATTACCTCAGGATCCAGGTCACATTTATTTAAGTACCTTGATTAATTAGGTGTGCATAATTATGTGTGAGATTAATCAGTTAATTGGTAATTATTGTAGGATGATGAGCTGACTGGAATTGAGAATTCGGTTGATATTGCGACCGAGGAGAACTTGAAAAGGCTTGTGGCAATAGGTGAAAGGCTGCTGAATGGTCCAGTTTCAAGAGTCGATTTGATTTCTGGCTTAACTGAGCCTGTCAACAATGGAGGCACTAATGCAGAAGCTCTCAAGAGGTCAATTATTTATTCCAATATTAATTACACATGTTTTGATGGTGTCTTTTACTCATATTTTAGTAGTTGGGGAATGGGAAGATTGAAATTTGTTATGCACTCACACCTAGTGCTGACAAATTGTCTCAGTCAATCCAACCTTATTGAAAAATTCGAGATTAAGGTAAAGTTTGAATATGATACTAAATTAAGGGCAGACAAAATATTGGACCATTAATAAATTTATACATGTGTTAGCATATTTTGTGTTCCAAATATCAAAATTTTCTAGACAATGTTCCCAATTTACTGACTTGCCTTCGAAATCTCAAGTTTGGCAAGTTTTGATTTATATTACACTAGACATAATTTGGAGACAAAAATGTGCAGATTTGCTCATATATTGTCGAGTGAAAGGAAACTTCGTTTGGGTTCGAAGAGAAGTGAAATGCGCAGCACAGTCCCGCAGATGAGGATGAGGCATGCCAAATTCGGGAAGAGCTTCAAGATTACCAATACTCACACCAACACTTTGCGTTCCTATCCAATGTGTTCCTTCAAAGCAATCACACCACGTCTTCAAGTGTTACTATGAAACATTGATTTTAGTGTTATACCACTTCCCTTCCCTGTTCATTTTTCATGTGTGTAAGACCGTACGGTATTAATTATCAACAAATTATGAAATTGGATGGTTGAAGTTTCATGCTGGTAGGGAGATGTGATCATCGTATTTATGGGTGGATGTGTGCTTTGATGGCAATATGAGAGGACCACGATTGAAATGGAGTAGGGTCATACATCTTTTTAAATTATGGCTATGGTCTCAAATTTCCGTGTAGTCTATTGTTACTATTGATACTATGTAAATCCATAATGATTGTTTGTTGAAATCATGGCTTGTTTCATTTTTCATTGGCTTAATGTCTTCATTGGCTTAGGGATAGATTAGTCCGAGGTGCATATATTATTAATCTATAGCTTGACCAATTAAAGTTTGATCATTTTTTTTGTGACATTATTGATTAGAGTCAATGATAGGGACAACCATTGATATAAGATGAGAAAAAGTGGGAGCTGTTCAGATTGTGCTATTCTTTTAATCAGGTGGGTAGTGGGTATCACTCTCTTTCATCTCTTTTCTTTTTAACTTCAAGTTAATTACTATGGTTGCCTGTCATTATCTGGGTAAATTTTTAAGTAATTTGATATAGCGTACAACTCGACTGAACTCATTGTTTATAATTATTGTACAGTCTGTCTCTAGTTTGTTTGAAACATTTAATAAGATTAAATCAATACAACTTAACAAGTCATTTGATTTTTAAAATTATCTCATTACGTCCAATTAATTACTACCCCATTCCCCTCTTTCCATTTAAATTTTAAATGTTATGCATCTTTTTATTTTTCTTTTTCTTTGTTTTAGTACTATATATGTCCAATAGTAACCAAGGATTTTACGAGTGATTTAATCAAATAAAACTAGCCAGGGTCCAATTAATTACTATACCATTCAGGACTTGTATATTCATTTATACTGTCATACATAGGTCGTCCCATCTATCTCTACGTGCCATACGATACAATTGGCACAATAAGTGTCATGAATTCTGTTGGCGTTAGACCCATCAAAATTCGTTTTTTCCAGTCTTATTAATTTTGAAAAGTAAAACGAAAATTGGTGTGGTCAATTTAATAAATTTTTATTACAGCCTTCTAACCAACATTGGTGGACCCAACAACGGTGTTGCCACGACAGCGGTGTGATGATAGTGACCAATAGAAAGCGATCATGAAAATAATTTACAATATCATACAATTTCTGCGTAAGGCAATTGTATGCTAGTATACTATATACTATATAGTGGGCCTTGGGCATATTTAGAATCTCGGCTATTTTGAAGTTGGGCCTTGGCATATTTAGATTTTGGGCTATTTAAGGGTATGTGTTTTGTTACTCCTTATTTAGCATTGTTGATTGATTGATTGATTGATTATAAAATACTAGTATGATAAATTGAAAGAACATGATTAAAATGCAAAAAAAAAAAAAAAAAAAAAAAGAAAACGAAAAGAGGATTTTTGTATAATCATGCAAAAATGTATAAATTGGGGGCAAACAAACAAATACTTAATGGTTTTCGTGTCAATATTTTTAAATATATGTATTATATATTAGAGGATAGTTAAATAATCAAATCAATTACTCCTATTTTATCTAAAGAGGTATATGTAAATCCTAGATTTGAAATATTGTATATCGATCATGGTGGCTATCTCATTAACTAGTAATGAATATTACACCTAAGCCTGTTTTACATTAAATATTTTTCTCTTTTTTTCAAAATAAGTTATGCACACTATATATATTTCAGTTATTCATAAATAATATTGTTATGTAATTGATATAAGTTTGATTTTTCCCAGTTTTTGTGTATTGCATGATTATTATTTCCATCATAATAAATTTGAGGTATATTTGCACTTAACTTGTGCATGCGCCATTACACAATTTGCATTCTGAACACATACTTTTGTATCAATTACTACAGAATAAGTTTGCATCAAAGACAAATTCACATTATTATTAATTTAAATTACATCGGTTATATATATATACAGTATACTACAATATTTCCTATAATCACGCCATTAATCATTTTTTTTCATAAGGTAAGTTTCTTTTTCCCTAATTTTCGGTCAGCATGATATTAGTTCCTTGCATCACGAATATATATATTTCGCATCACAACATCTAAATTATGCATCACAAGGAGATGCAAACTGTTTGCATAAAAAAACTTGCATATTATAAAGAAAAGTAGTACTCATATATTGTACTCAGAAAAATACGGCCACTCTGATACTCGCTTCGAAAACACAGTCATCTCTGAATCATATTCGAAATAGTGTCAAATGAGAAAGAAAACAAACTAGGGTTTCGGTTTCGGGATGCAATTGAAAGCTAATGGAATGAGAACGTCTTACGTCATATTTAATTCCCTAAAAATCGCAAAGTTGACTTAATTAGTAGTATTTGTGTTTTGTCCAATTTATTTTATATTGAATACAATTGAATGCTAATGGAATGATGCAACTCGTGTTTAAACAATTCCAACCGTCCAGATCAAAATCTAATCAACCCCTATGCATACTCATAACTTAAAAGCTCCAAAAGATTACATAAAACGGAAAGCCACGAAAATAAATAGGGCTACTTTCTCATCAGAAACCAGTTGAATTAGAGCTATAGTTTTTCTTGATTTGATTCAAGTTTAAATCTCGTTAGAAGCCTCTTCAACTAGGGTTACGGTTTTTCTGGATCTTGATTTCAAGTTTAATCTCTTCTGAATTCTCTCGTTGAATTAGGGTTACGTTTTTTCTTTATATTGATATTGATTTGAGTTTAATCTTGTTGAATATATAGAGATATATGTCGGATCAGAAACGGCCACGTATCGCCCCCAGCAATGATACAGTCCATCACTATGGCCCTAACTACTTTAAATTGCATAGGTTTGTTTGTTCAAGTGTAGTTTCATACCCTACTTTGCTTCTTTCTATCTTTCTGAACATTTATTTCCACAGTTTACCTGTACCCAGACCTGGCCAAGTTCTAGGCCTCGTGGGAAATAATGGCATTGGGAAATCTACTGCAATTAAAATTTTGTCTGGGAAGCTCAAACCTAACTTGGGACGTTATAATGTACTTACCCTTCCTTCTTCTATACAGGGATCCTTCCTTCCTCAACATGCTCCTTCAATTTTCTTTTACAGAATCCACCTGATTGGCAAGAAATTTTGGATCATTTTAAAGGAACTGAGCTGCATAGTTACTTCACCCGTGTTGTTGAAGATTAATTTAAGGTGTAGCTTCTTAATTTTTACTCATTCTTGCAATTCTTATAATTTTCAATGTTGGTGAACCACCAAGTTCCATGTCTTTGATATCTCATTGCTTCAAAATAACGATTAAAAGATCATATTTGCGATGCCTTTATTCTCAGGTAAACTTCAAGGTCCAGGGTGTCGATAACGTCCCTAAAGTTGTTCAAAGCAACGTTGGGCAAGTTCTTTCTTCAGTAGATGTGGGATATATGAAACAAGAACTTGCTGCTGACCTTGATTTGATTCAGCTTATGGACCGTAATGTGGGAGATTTATCTGGTGGAGAGCTTCAGAGGTTTACAATAGCTTATAATGCTCTACGGGAGGCAGAAATCTATATATTTGATGAGCCATCAACTTATCTGGATGTTAAACAAAGACTAAAAGTTGCTCAAATTGTCAAATCCTTGCTTCGACCTGATAAGTCAGTGATGTTCATTTTTATTGTTAACTAAATTTTTACACGGTTATTTATTACCTATTATCATCTTTGTTTTCAGCTATGTGATTGTGGTAGAGCATGATCTTAGTCTGCTTGATTATTTATCGGACCAGATATGCTGCTTTTATGGGAGACGTGGTGTATATGGGCTTGTTACTCTTCCATTTTCTGTCAGAGAAGGAATTAATGTTTTCCTGACTGGATTTGTGTCAACTGAAAATCAGTTTAGAGATGAACCTCTTAAGGTAAGTCATAATGTATTGCTAGTATTTGCATATTTGGGCAACTGAGATAAAATGTAGCTCTCCTTGCAGCTAGTTGCAGATACTCCACAAGAAAGTGCTCAAACATGTGCAAGACACAAGTATCCAAGCATGACTAAGACTGATGGAAACTTCAGGCTCAAGGTCGTGGAGGGTGAATACACTGATTCTGAAATTATTGCGCTACTTGGCGAAAATGGGACAGGAAAGACAACCTTCCTACAGATGCTGGTACATTTGTTCTATAGTCAGTTCCACTTTTAAAAAACATGTTGATATATGCTGAAACTGCTGTCTTTCTCAATGTAAGGCTGGTCTTTCGAAGCCTGATTCGGTAGAAGGATCTGATGTGGAAATTCCCAAGTTCAATGTCTCTTACAAGGAACAGAATGTCTTTAAAGCATATGATTGTACTGTGAGAGCGAGGTTGAATTGGCATATTCGTGATCTGTTCAGGTGTCCTCATTTTGTATCCGATGTGTTCAAGTCTCTGTTGCTTGAAAATATTCTGGATAAAGAGTATGTGGATCTTTCTGGTGGGGAATTACAGAAGGTTGTTCTCACTCTTTGTCTTGGAAAGGTGAGGTACTTGTTATCCTTATTCATGTTCTATATTACTTCAAGACCTATATTTGTTCATTATCATCAATTTATATGTTCTGTTTTTTTGGCACCTGGCTTCAACTTTTCTTTTTTCTCATGCTTATTGTGCATTGCGCATATGTTGTTCGTTGGATGAATAAATAATGGTAAAATGGTAGGACACATTCATAATTTGTTGGTTTCCCTTCAAATATATTCAGTGTTAAAATTTTTTGGTGTTTTGCATATCATTTACATTTAATTTCTTTTGGTATGGGTGTAGCCAGCTGATGTGTATTTGATAGATGAACCAAGCACATATCTAGACTCGGAGCAGCGTATTGTTGTTTCAAAGGCCATAAAGAATTTCATGCGTCATACTAAGAAGACTGCATTTGTTGTGGAGCATGATTTCACCATGGCAACATACCTTGCTGATATGGTGTTCGAGGGGAAGCCATCCATTGATTGCGTTGCCAATCCACCTCAATCAC
Organism: Salvia hispanica; assembly: GCF_029641045.1. Classification (NCBI taxonomy): domain Eukaryota; kingdom Viridiplantae; phylum Streptophyta; class Magnoliopsida; order Lamiales; family Lamiaceae; genus Salvia; species Salvia hispanica. Next base: position 52,077,944 of record NC_142694.1, read on the forward strand.
TATTGACTGGAATGAATCTCTTCTTATCTGTAAGCCACATCACATCTATAATTTTTGAAAAAAATTCTTCCATAATGGTATGGTTAATCAGTAGTAAGCCATATTTCTTGATATTGTAGCACCTGGATATGATCACACTCAGAAGGGACCCGGCCACAAATTCGCTGCCTAGAATCGTTGACAAAATCGAGTCGATTGAGGATCAGGATCAAAACTCCGCTGTATCGCACTATTATATGGATGACTAACTTGCAGCAATATGCTCCTCATTTTCGCGCACCTGGATGTCAACAAAATGGTGCTGCCTCTGAGGCGTGTATGTTTGGTTGAAGGGTTTGTAGTTAATATTCGAATGATTGATGTCAACTGAGTGTTGCTGCCTTTGTGATGTGCATGTTTGGTTGAATGATTTAGTAGCTTATAAATGACATGATGATAAAAATGAGAGTTTATTCTAAGAGCATCCACAGTTGGGGAGCCGCGGCTCTCGGCCCGGGCTTGGGCAGCCCGCGGCCCCCCACTACTGAGGCGAGCCATGCCCGCGGCTCGGGAGGGTGGACGAGAGAGAGTCGAGCGCTCGGCCAGGCCGAGGCTCTTGGGCAGGCGGCTCGGCCCGCCACTGCAAGGGCCGAGGGCCGCGGCCCTGCCCACCGAAATTAAATTTTTTTTTTTTTTTTTTTCAAAATTTTTAATATATTCATCCATTCTCCCCCAATTTTTTTACCCCAAACCAAACTCTACACTTTCCACTTGATTTCAATTTAAGATTCAAAACATGGATTCCGACGATGAAAATTTTCAGCGCTTGGTCGATGAGGAGTTCGAAGAACTCGTTGCAGCGGTGCAAGATGAAGCCGACGAGGAGGAGGCGGCTTTGGCGGCGGCGGCGGCCATCCCTCGGCCAAGATACCGTCGCCGGTTTATCAACCGTGACCATGTCGGAGCCGACCAGCGGTTGATGGAAGACTACTTCGGCGACAACCCCCGTTATCCGCCGGAGATTTTTCGTCAGCGATTCAGAATGTCGCAACGACTCTTCAACCACATTGCGGATTGTTTGTCTCAGCGATACAGGTGCTTCACCTTGCGGAGTGATGCCACCGGTCGACCCGGATTGTCGACATATCAGCTTGCCTATGCCGGGCCTGCTGACATGTTCGACGAATATCTACAGATGGGCGAAACGACTGCCCTCAAGACGCTGAGGCAGTTTTGCAAGGGTATCAAAGAACTCTTCAAAGGGGAGTACCTACGAAAACCGACGGCCGAGGAATGCCAGAGACTGATAAATACGCACGGGACAGTGCATCATTTTCCGGGCATGATGGGCAGCATCGATTGCATGCACTGGGAGTGGAAGAACTGCCCGGTGGCTTGGAAGGGGCAGTTCACTTCTGGTTTCAAAGGGCGACATCCCACGATGATTCTTGAAGCCGTTGCTGACTACCGCTTGCGAATCTGGCATGCGTATTTTGGTGTCGCTGGGTCGAACAACGACATCAACGTTCTACAATCATCGCATCTCTTCAATGACGAGTCCCGGGGTGAGGGTCCGCAGATCAGCTTCGTGGCCAATGGCACGCAGTACAACAGGGCATACTATTTGGCCGATGGAATATACCCATGCTGGCCCGTGTTTGTCAAGACGATCCGACAACCTGTTGGGCCGAAGCAGACCTATTTTGCAAAAAAACAAGAGGGTGCTAGGAAGGATGTTGAGCGGGCTTTCGGAGTCCTCCAATCGCGATGGGTCATTTTACGGTGTCCGGTTCGACAATGGCACGAAGATGATGTCGCGGACATCATGACTGCGTGTATCATACTGCACAATATGATAATAGAAGACGAAGACTTTAGTGCAGAGCGTTGGGCACCGGAAGATGGTGCTAGCACAAGTCACGGTATTGCAACCCCTCCTCTGCAGATGGGTGTACCACGCAGTAATGAATACTTAATTCAGCGCTTCACCAATATGCAGAGTGAAATATCACATTCAACACTGCAGGCTGATTTGGTTGAAGAGGTCTGGAACCGTAGAGGAGAGGGCGCAGCGTGATAGGGGTTCTCTTTATTGTTCGCGTTGTATCGAAAATTTTCGTTGTGTAATTTTCCCTTTTATTATAATACAACGAAAAGTTTGTTATAGTTTTGTTTAGTTTAATTATTTCTATGATTATATGCAAATAATTTTTATTCTAGCTAAATTAAAATATATCAAAAAAGTTAAGAAAATAATTTTAATTGGTAGTCCGGAGGGCCACCATTGTGGTGGCCAAGTTTTGAGGGCAAGGGCCAAGTTTGTTGGGCATGCCCAAGAAATGGTGGCTTGGGCATGCCCAAAAGGGCCACCATTGTGGATGCCCTAATGGATTCCTTCTCTCCAATTACTCACAAATCTCTCGTAAGTCATAAACAGGCATTGCTATTTCCCTATGCATTTAAGCTTAATCTTTTATTATTCCTTAAGCTAGCTACAAAATGGTATTTAAAATGCACAATAGCTCTCAGAAATCAAGACAAAGGAAAAAAGAAGCAAACAAGACCGCAATTCTGGTCCCTTATACTCCGTACTTTGATCTGTTTTAGACTCACTTTTACAAAGAATGGGAATAGAAATGAAGAAAAAGAAGTAGTTTACTATCTTTTTACTTTATCGATTAAGCTTGTTTGAATTTTTACTTTTTCTTTCATAATAATATTGTGATTTCTTTTTCACCATTTTGTACGAGTATAAAATACGTATTTTATATTTTAATTACTACATTTTCTCTAGCATGTGATACTAATATAAGAAAATAAAATTTGCAGGTATTAGTGTATCTTTAAACTTAAGTTTGTAAATTCAAAAATTACGGTTTAATATCCAAGACTATATTCTTCACTATTTGTTGCCTCTTTAACAAATATAGTTTGATATTCATATTAGTTAGAAAATATAAAAAATAGAAAACTAAATTATAAGCTCAGCCATTTTCTTAAAAAATAAAGTAAAAAGAAAGTTAAATTAATATTGTGTAATAATAGAGTTTGGTCATTTTGTGACAAGTGAACATATAGTCACTATACAACGATAATAAACAGGAATACTTCTGTAATAAGAATAAATAGAAGTGAAAGAAAAATAAAAAGAAACAGATATTATCAGAGGAGTAGAAATTAAAGTATTATTCTTATTCTCAAAGAGTGTCCCTTTGTCACTACTATTTTTTATTAGTGAATTAGGAGATGTTGTCGCATGTTGAGTGAAATAAAGAACAAAACAAAAAGGAAAAACAATCCTTGGTTTTTTATTCTCCCTAGCGCCGCCCTCCCTGTCTCTCCTACTTCTTCCTATGCCACGTGTGCACAATCAGACAATATATACACGCAAGCAACATCGGTGAATGCATCTTGTGGCAGAATAATATGGATCCAGTTGAATCAGGGTTTACGGTTTTTTGTTAAAATTGATTCGAGTTTAAATCGTGTTGAATTGAGAGAGATGTCGGATCGGAAACGGCCGCGACTTGGCTTCGGCGATACAGTCCATTGCTATGGCCCTAACTCCTTTAAATTGCTATGGTTTGTTCGTTGAAGCGCAATTTCATTGGCAACTCACTCACTTTCTAATTTATCCAACATTTTCACAGTTTACCTGTACCTAAACGTGGCCAAGTTATGGGCCTCGTGGGAAGTAATGGCATTGGGAAATCTACTGCACTTCAAATTTTGTCTGGCTTGTTGAAACCTAATTTGGGACGCTTTGAAGTAACTTCTTTTCCTATTCAAAATTGCCTAAAATGTTCCTTCACATTTTCATCCTCTCTATATTTTTTGGCAGAATCCTCCCGACTGGCAAGAAATTTTGGATCATTTTAAAGGAACTAAGATGAAAAATTACTTCACCCGTATTGTTGTGGATAATCTAAAGGTGCTAGCTCATGTTTCTTTCATAATTTTGCTTCTTAATTCTTATCATTATATTTTGTCTTGATTTCAGCTATAGATTGCATGGCTTTGATATCACATTCCTTCAATATAACTATTATACAAGCAATACATATTGCTGAGGTTCTTCTGACTGTTGGATGTTTAGATCATGCCAACTTCTATAGTTGAGTTTAATATCATATTCAAGTTTAACATCTCTAAATTCTTTTTATTGGTGTTAAAAGATTTGGTGTAGATATCATAAGCTTGTACTGTTTGAAATTATATATTCATCTACTATACGTAATTTATAAATGCGATAATAGCCCGACCACCTGCTACTTAATTAATCTGTCCTATTCTATTTTTCTGTCAACAATTGTTCATGTTACATCTCTTTGTGATGCATTTATTCTCAGGTAATCACTAAGCCTCAGTGCCTCAACAATCTCCTTAGAGATTATTATATAGCCACCGTTGGGGAAATTCTATCTCAGGCAGATGCGAGAGATATGAAGCAACAACTTGCGGTTGACCTTGGATTGATTCATATTATGGACCGTAAGTTGGGAATTTTATCTACTGGAGAACTTCAGAGGGTTGCAATAGCATATGCTGCTGTACATAATGCAGATATCTATTTATTTGATGAGCCGTCAACTTGTCTTGATATTAAACAAAGATTAAAAGCTGCCCAAGTTATCAGATCCTTGGTTCGACCAAATAAGTCAGTGATGTTCATTTTTTCTGTTAACATTCCAAGTACGAAAAATTTACACGTTATTTGTGACTCATCATCTTTGTTTTCAGCTATGTGATTGTGGTAGAGCATGACCTTGTTATGCTTGAATATTTGTCGGACTTCATATGCTGCTGTTTTGGGAAACCTGGTATAAGTGGGGCAGTTACTCTTCCATACTCTTTCAAAGAAGGAATTGATATTTTCCTTGCTGGATTTGTGCCCGGAAAGTATAAGTTTAGACATAAATCTCTTAAATTTAAGGTTAGTCTTATTTAATTGCTGCTAACATGTAATATTTGGGCAACTGAGATGCCAATTCCATAAAAATGTTGCAGGCTGAACTCTGAAGAGATTCAACGTGTAAGTGGTGAGCAAATTGAAACAGGTGCAAGGCACAAGTATCCAAGCGTGACGGTCACTCAGGGAAGAAAATTCAAGCTCAAGGTTATGGAGGGTGAATTCAGTGATTCAGGAATTATTGTGCTGCTCGGAGAAAATGGAACAGGAAAGACAACCTTCCTACGGATACTGGTACATTTGTAGTATATATAGTTTGTGTAGTTTTAAGAAACATGTTAATTTATGCTGAATCAACGATGTTGTCCTTCCAAATGTTAGGCTGGCATTTTTGAGCCTCGTACAGTAGAATGTGATGTGGAAATTCCCAAGTTCAATGTCTCTTTCAAGCGACAGAATGTCGGTATTGTTTCTGAGCATACTGTGAGAAGGTTTTTCCTTTCAAACATTCGTGACTCATACAAGGATCCTCAGTTTGTACGTGATGTGATGAAGCCTCTGTTATATAAAAACTTTATTGATAAAAAGCTTCCGAATCTCTGTCTTGAAGAATTTCAGAGGGTTTCACTCATTGTTTGTCTTGGAAAGGTGAGGTCTCTAGTGAATATTCTGTGTGATCTGTGCTATTCTGCTTATCATTTACACTTGATTTGTTTTGTTGTGGGGTGCAGCCAGCTGATATATATTTGATAGATGAACCAAGCACATATCTAGACTTGGAGCAGAGCATCATTGTTTCGAAAATCATAAAGAAATTCATACATCGAGTGAAGAAGACTGCACTTGTTGTGGAGCATGATTTCACCATGGCAACATACCTTGCTGATAGGGTGATGGTGTTTGAGGGGAATCCGTCCGTTGATTGCGTTGCCAATCCACCTCAATCAGTATTGACTGGAATGAACCGCTTCTTATCTGTAAGCCACATCACATCTATGATTTTTGAAAAATTCTTCCATAATTGTATGGTTAATCAGTACTACTAATTAAGCCATTTTTTTTATGTTGTAGCACCTGGATATGATCACACTCAGAAAGGACCCCACAAATTTTCTGCCTAGAATCGTCAACAGATTTGAGTCGATCGAGGATCGGGATCGGGAGTCTCACTATTATATGGATGACTAACTTTGCAGCAATATGCTTCCTGGTTACCACATTTTGGAGCACCTGGATGTCAACAGAATGGTGCTATGCATGTTTAGTTGATGGTTTGTAGTTAATATTTGAATGCTTTTGAGTTTTGAGCACCTTGATGTCAACAGAGTGGTGTATAAGTCATACTATTTCTTTATCTTTAAGTAAACTTAACTATATGCTTATTCAGACTTTATTAAATAAAATTTTAAAAACACAGAATATGTGAAAAATCCTTGAAAAAAATTAACTTAAAAATATAAATAAATAAAAAATAATTTTTTGTTGAATAAAATCAATACTAATAAAATAATTTACTTATGAGCAATAAAGAAAATAGAAAAAAAGAAGATTTGTAAAAAGTAATGAAATTTTGAAAAGTTGGAATTTGGCATGTTTGATCCCAAGTATTATTTGGTCATAAAAGATTGCATACGATGCATGTTTTTTTCAGAAGAATAAAATTACTACTACTAATGTAACAAATTAATGAAATCTAAGAGGGTAATTAACGTGTTATGTTGTGTAGCCAATTAAAATAATAAACAAAAGAACCAACTGTTTTTATTAAAATACAAACAAAACAATCCTTTATATGCATCTATCTTGTGGCAGAATACCGTTGAATTAGGGTTAGGGTTTTTGTTGATATTGGTTTGAGTTTAAATCTTGTTGAATAGAGAGAGATGTCGGATCCGAAACGGCGGCGTATCGCCAAAGCCAATGATACAATTCATCGCTATGACCCTAACTCCTTTAAATTGCTAAGGTTTGTTTGTTGAAGCGCAGTTTCATAGGCATAGGCAACTTGCTTGCTTTCTAATTAACTTAGTCCAACATTTTCACACTTTACCTGTACCTAAACCTGGCCAAGTTATGGGCCTCATGGGAAGTAATGGCATTGGATAATCTACTGCACTTCAACTTTTGTCTGGATTGTTAAAACCTAACTTGGGACGCTTTGATGGAACTTTCTTTACCTATTCAAATTTTCAACCTAAAATGTTCCTTGATATTTACATTTTTTTCGGCAGAATCCTCCCGATTGGCAAGAAATTTTGGATCATTTTAAAGGAACTGAGCTGCAAAATTACTTCGCCCGTATTGTTGTAGATAATTTTAAGGTGGTAGCTCATGTTCTTTCATAATTTTGCTTCTTATTTCTAACTTATTCTTGCATTTCTTATCATTATATTTTGTCTTTTCAGCTATAGATGGCATGGCTTTGATATCACATTCCTTCAATACATATTGCTGAGGTTCTTCTGATTGGTGGATGCTTAACTAGATCATGCCAACTTCTATAGTTGAGTTTAATATCATATTCAAGTTTAGCATCTCTAAATTCTTTTTTTTTGTGTATTAAAAGATTTGGTCTAGAGATCATAACTTGTATTTGAAATTATATTAATTCACCTACAATTGTATCATTAGCTTATCTTAAATATTAAGTTTTTAATCTTCTTTTATTGACAAAATAATGCTGATGGAATTTTTTCTTGCCTTAGTAGGTGATACTATTAAATGCAAATGCAATAATAGCCCGACCACCTGCTACTTAATTAATCTGTCCTATTCTATTTTTTGTCAACAATTGTTATTTTCTGAAAAATTCTTCCATAATTGTATGGTTAATCAGTAGTAATTAAGCCATTTTTTTGATATTGTAGCACCTGGATATCACAATTAGAAGGGACCCCACAAATTTCCTCCCTAGAATTAACAAAGTCGAGTCGACCGAAGATGAGTAGCACAAGTCCTTTGGATCTTACTATTATATGGATGACTAAGTTGCAGCTATATGCTCCCTTGAGTAGTTAATGTTGGAAAGCATGACTAAGTATTGTAGCATGTGTGTTTTGGAGAAGTTATTTTATCGATTCCAAACACTGCACAAGCTTATAAATGACACTGATAATATTGAGAAGTTATTCTAGTGGATTCTATCTCTACACTCACTTGCAAACCTCTCATATACTAGCATTTCTATTTCCCAATGTATTTAAGCTTAATCTTTTATTATTCCTCAAAGATAGACATGAGGATCACTCTTTCATTAACTATGCATATTCAGTTATTTGTTTCCTATAACTTAAAACCAATATATTCATGATGAGTAATTTTCGATCAATATATTTCTTAATACAAGTGCAATAAAGCTCCAACAAAATAGCTTGCCATATTATAATTTGAAATGAAGTAGTTCATGCATACTCAAAACGCAAAAGATTACATAAAACGGAAAGCCACGAAAAGAAATTAAAACTCCTCCTTAGAAACAGATGAGAAGTTCTCTTATTTTCAATCACACGCAAAAGCATCAAAACACCATATATCCTTGACAGACTGCTACACTCATACGTTGTAGTAGTAAACAGTCACTAATTTAAAATTTTAGGTAACACTTAACAGTGTTTGGTGCAGTAGCAGCGGCGGCGGATGCCCCGGCAGTGGCCGCCGTGGAAACCCTCTGTCTGGCACACCGCCGCACAATTGGCTTTTCTCACGCAGATTCCCTTGAATCGGTGGCTCTTCGACTCGCACGTCCTTGCCTCAGCCACCATTCCTATTATTTCAATTTTTGTAAATAGTACAAAATTAACTATAGTTAGAATAACCACAAAATAAATTTGTTAAAGTAGAATGAATAGAAATGTACCAGTGGAGAACAGAAGCATCATCACTAGAAGAGCAGTAGCAAACAACCTCAAAAAGCTGCTCATTTTCTCACAGATGT